>NC_053428.1:50421339-50471733 GCF_007990345.1 Gossypium hirsutum | reverse complement strand
GCCGATTAATTCTTTTCATACCAAGGGCTGATCGGTTTTGATTGTTCATACTCAAAATGATCTTTCAAACTCAGTTGTTCACACCTCATGACCATTGAAGTAATCTAAGCTGCTCATTAACTCCAAAGTACATTCGGCTGAACCTAGCAGCACCATTAAGGACATTCAAGCATTTGGCCGGCCAACTTAATGCATTCAACCCCCAAACATTCCCTTTAATTTTTCAGCTAGATTCAAGCATTTAAAAGCTGCCAAAGACGTTTTCCATGCCCAAGAAGCTTCAAGGAACCTTCCCTTAAAATTCTGGAATTTTCAGCTACTCTTTAAGGCCTATTCGGCTACCCCTTGTGTTTCCTATAAATCGTTGATTAATTCATTGTAAAAGGAATTTTTTTTCAAATTTCTGAATGAACTATTGTTCGTGTGAGGTTTCTCCCTCTCATATTTCATGTGAGCCTCGATTTGGCTTATCTAGCGTGCTAGTGGTGTCAACCAAACTCTTTCCGAACTTATCACCAATCCTTGTAACACCCCGAACCCGAGACCGTCACCGGAGTCGAACACGAGGTGTTAACAGACTTTTAAAAATTTTCCAGACACTGCCAATTTGCGTAATAGTCGTTTTAAAAATCATATCTTGAGTTTCAGAACTCGAAAATCAGTTTTGTAATTTTTCCCTGAAACTAGGCTCATATGCCCATCTACATATTTTTTTCTAGAATTTTTGGTTGGGCCAATTAGTACAGTTTATTAGTCAAAGTCTCCCATGTTACAGGGATCGACTACCCTGACCTTTGCGCATTACGACTTGGATATCTCCTTGTACAGGGCTCCAATACTGATGCCGTTTGTTTCTATAGAAACTAGACTCAGAGAGGAATCTATACATATATGGTATGACTTCTAATTATCTCTTGTTAATTTATAATGAATTTCCAAAGTCGGAACAGAAAATCCAGAAACCGTTCTGGCCCTGTCTCACGAGAACCTGAATATCTCTTAACATACTGTCCGTATAATGGTTTCGTTACTTTCCTATGAAAGTAGATTCATCAAGGATTGTTTACATAATTTATTCACTATTTAATTCCCTTCCTACTATTTTTAGTGATTTTCCAAATCTACATCACTGCTGCTGTCAGCATCTGCCTTTAAGGTAGACTTTACCTATTTCATGATTTCCATGATTCAACTAGCCCTTTTTGCATAAATAGCACAATTTATGAAAGTGATTAACCATCCCCATGGCCAATCCTTGTCAAGCATATCCACACCAAATGATTATAACAATATACTCAAACACATATAAGCCATTTTCGCATGGCTATCCAAAATTTATACAAGTCCAAAGGGTCCACGACCCACAACAAACGGGTAGTCCTATACATGCCATTTCGAAGTTCAACCAAAATTGTACCAAAAGGGGGCTTTGATAGTGTGGGCGACTTTGACCTCAAGATCCCGAGTCCGATAGCTGGAGAACCAAATCTATAAAACAGAGGAGCAATGAAACGGAGTAAGCAATTTATGCTTAGTAAGTTTTGAGCAAGGAATTCCAGCACAACAAAAGTATAACATTCATATAGCTAAACGGATAATTTCATATGCACAAATTTACGATATCGTACTTGCTTCACATTATCAACCCTTATGTACATACACAAAAGATCAACTCAGCCAAAGGCCGGTAGCTCGTTTATCAACTGAGCGAATACTTATTTGTAAGGGCTCAACTAAATTCAAGCACATACGAAACATACCTCAATGTTGGGATGTTTCGAGAGTATTAACTGGAATTTTACAGCAAGTTCATTCATTCCCAAATCACGTACCTTCGGAATTTAACCGGATATAGCTCCTCGTTCAAATGCCTTCGGGACATAGCCCGGTTATAGTAATTCGCACAAATGCCTTCGGGACTTAACCCGGATTTAGTAACTCGCACAAATGCCTTCGGGCTTAGCCCGGAATTAGTATCTCGCACAAATGCCTTCGGGCTTAGCCCGGAATTAGTATCTCGCACAAATGCCTTCGGATCTTAGTCCGGATATTGTCACTTAGCACAAGCCTTCGGGACTTAGCCCGGACATCATCCAAATAACCATGCACATTTAACAATAAATCATGGCCCATTCGTATTTCATTTTCGTTAGCAAAACTCAAACACAAGACATTTATCATTCTTGCAAATTCGGCTCAATAGCCACACAAAGAGCATGATTTTAATTTGCTTAAAACATGATCTAATCACATCATAATTTAAGCTCTTTTACTCAAGAACTTACCTCGGGTGTTGTCGAACGATTCCGATAGCTATTCGACCACGTTTTCCTTCCCTTTATCGGATTTTGTTCCCCTTTGCTCTTGAGCTTAATTAAACAAATAAATTGATTTAATCATTTGAGCATCGAAAAGAGGAACACAAGGCACTTAGCCCATATTTATACATTAGACATTAAAGTCACATATGTACGGAATCATGAATCAAACTCAACATTTTAGCTAATTTTTCCCCCTTGGCCGAATATGCATGTCTATTTTGGGGCCGATTTCAACACTTAATACATTCTACAAGTATGGTCACTTGTATTGACTAAACACCCTTTTGTTTCAAGTTCAAAACTTGGCTAATACACACATATACACACTAGTAAAGCATCCTCTCCCTTTCCATCAATTTAACACATGCATTGCTCATTAACATGCAAAAGTTATATTCGGCCTTAGCACACAACTTGCTAGCCGATTCTTCTCCATTTAGCAACCAATGCACATATGTGCTCACTCAAAAATGCTAAAAAGGAGGTTCAAGAATCATCAAGCCACCATCACATGCATCATTAACAAGCTTCATATTTAGCATGCAATGGCATTAACACAAACTCCACCTAGGCCGAATCTTAACTCATCCTCATGCCTCATCACCACAACATCAAACATCAACCAAGAATGATGCATCCATGGCCGAGTGTCATTTCCATCACATAGCAAGATTTAGACCATGGGCTAGGTAGAACTCAAGCTAACAACTAAAACATGCATGCATCTCATGGAACATCATCAAACATACCTTAGCCTAGCTACATGCATGGCCGAACCTCTTCAACCTTTCTTCTTCCTTCCTCCTTAAAATTTTTGGCCAAGGATGAACCAAAGGATGAGCATTTTTTTTCTTTGTTTTTTTTCTTTCTAGTTTCGGCTAAATGAAGATGAGAAAGGATGAACAAAAATTTTCTCCTTTCTTTTCTTTAGCTCACGGCAATGGGGGGGGAAACAACTACACACATTTTTTTTTGTATTCATCATACTCCTTTTCATTATTTTATGCCCATGCCCCTTATTTTATTTTTTTCCTACATACCTCACTAGGCCAACATGTTCCCAACATGTTTCCACCCATAGCATGGCCAACCACTAGCTCAAATTTTGGGTAATTTGACATGCAAACCCATCATTTTCACAACATGCATTAATAGACCATTTTAAATTAGCTTATCATATTTTCACCATGTCTCATATCAATCCCTATTTAATAATTTCTCATGCAATTGGCAAAATTGGAGAATGAAACTTCCACATACTCATGTACACACATAATAAGCATAGAATATGGAAATCAATTATTTTTATGACTCGGTTTTGTGGTCCCGAAACCACTTCCCGACTAGGGTCAATTTTGGGCTGTCACAACTCTCCCCCACTTAAGAAGTTTTCGTCCCCGAAAATCTTACCGGTAAATAGGTTTGGGTATCGTTCTTTCATCGAGCTCTCGGTTTCCCAAGTAGGTTCCTCGATCCCGTGTTTGAGCCATAACACCTTCACTAACGGAACCCTTTTGTTCCGCAACTCCTTTACTTCACGAGCTAGGATACGCATCGGTTCTTCTTCATAACTCATATCGGCTTGAATTTCAACCTCTGATGGGCTAATTAGGTGCGATGGATCAAATCGATAGCGTCGAAGCATCGAAACATGAAAGACGTCGTGAATCTTTTCAAGCTCAGGGGGCAAAATCAATCTATACGCAACCGGACCAACTTGTTCGGAGATTTCGTACGGCCCAATGAATCTCGGGCTCAACTTGCCCTTACGGCCAAACCTGAGTACCTTTTTCCAAGGCGAAACTTTAAGGAACACTTTATCTCCCACCTGATATTCAATGTCCTTTCGTTTCAAATCCGCATACGATTTTTGACGATCTGTGGCTGCTTTCAGACTTTCACGGATTACCTTTACTTTCTGTTCAGCATCCTTAATCAAATCAACTCCGAAAATTTTACTTTCACCGAGCTCGGTCCAAAACAATGGTGTACGGCATTTACGACCGTACAAAGCCTCGTAAGGTGCCATCTTAATACTTGATTGAAAACTATTGTTGTAAGCGAATTCAATCAAAGGTAAATACCGTTCCCATGAACTACTGAACTCGAGGATGCAACATCTCAACATATCCTCAAGTATCTGAATTATCCGCTCGGATTGACCATCGGTTTGGGGGTGAAAAGCAGTGCTTAAATGCAGCTTGGTACCCAAAGCTTCTTGCAATTTCCTCCAAAATCGCGAGGTGAATCTCGGATCTCTATCCGACACAATAGAAATAGGTACCCCGTGTAATCTCACAATCTGAGAAACATACAATTCGGCTAGTTTATCCAATGAAAAATCCGTACGCACGGGGATAAAGTGAGCCGACTTAGTCAGTCTATCAACAACAACCCAAATCGCATCCTTCTTACTTGTTGACAATGGCAGTCCGGACACAAAGTCCATTGTGACTCGATCCCATTTCCACTCGGGTATCATGATCGGCTGAAGTAATCCTGAAGGCACTTGATGTTCTGCTTTCACTTGTTGACATATTAAACATCTTGAAACAAGGTCGGAGATGTCTCGTTTCATACCATGCCACCAAAACCAACGTTTCAAATCGTTGTACATTTTCGTACTCCCCGAGTGACTTGACATTCGGCTACAATGGGCTTCATTCAGAATCATCGAAATGAGTTCCGAACTCCTTGGAACACACAAACGACTTCTGAACCTCAAACAATCATCATCATCAATTTGAAACTCCGATTCCTTGTTCGGAGCACACTCAGCCCGTTTTGCAACCAATTCATCATCAACTTTCTGGGCTTCACGAATTTGATGAATCAATAATGGTTTGGCTTTTAATTCAGCTATTAACACATTGTCGGGTAGAACAGACAAGTGCACATTCATCGCTCGTAAAGCAAACAATGATTTCCGGCTTAAGGCGTCTGCAACCACATTAGCCTTTCCCGGGTGGTAATCAATGACAAGCTCGTAATCTTTCAACAACTCAAGCCAACGTCTTTGTCGCAGATTTAAGTCTCTTTGAGTCATCAAATTTTTGAGACTTTTGTGATCCAAAATACATGGCACTTTTCACCAAATAAGTAATGTCGCCATATTTTTAAAGCAAATACGATGGCAGCTAGTTCAAGATCATGGGTCGGATAATTTTTCTCATGTGGCTTTAATTGTCTCGACGCATAGGCCACAACTCGACCTTCTTGCATCAATACGCAACCCAACCCAAGTAGGGATGCGTCACTATAAATGACAAACTCTTTGCCTGATTCGGGTTGCACTAAAATTGGAGCTTCAGTCAAATAAGTTTTTAGTTGATCAAAGCTTTTCTGACATTTCTCCGTCCATTCGAACTTAACATCCTTTTGAAGTAGCTTCGTCATTGGTGTGGCTATCATCGAGAAACCTTTGACAAATCGTCGGTAATAACCGGCGAGCCCCAAAAAGCTCCAAACTTCGGTAATATTTCTTGGAGTCTTCCAGTTAAGTATGGCTGAAATTTTGCTCGGGTCAACTCGAATACCCGATGCGGATACCACAGGACCCAAGAAGCTAACCTCTCTTAACCAGAACTCACACTTACTGAACTTAGCATATAACTGCTTATCCCGCTAAATTTGCAACACCAGTCTTAGGTGCTCAACATGTTCGGTCTCATCTCTTGAATAGACCAAGATGTCATCAATGAACACAACTATGAACCGATCCAAATATGGTCTGAAGATCCGATTCATCAAATCCATAAATACCGCAGGGGCATTAGTGAGCCCAAATGGCATCACTAAGAACTCGTAGTGACCATATCTCGTCCTGAAGGTAGTTTTGGGTATGTCCGAATCTCGAATTCGCAACTGATAATAGCCCGATCTCAAATCTATTTTTGAGAACATTGAGGCTCCCTTCAGTTGGTCGAACAAATCATCGATACGCGGTAACGGATATTTGTTCTTTATCGCCACTTTATTCAGTTGACGATAGTCAATGCACAACCTCATGGTTCCGTCCTTCTTTTTCACGAACAATACTGGTGCACCCCAAGGTGAGAAACTTGGTCGAGCAAAACCTCTATCCGTCAATTCTTGCAACTGAGCTTTCAACTCTTTTAACTCGGTGGGTGCCATACGATACGGAGCTATCGAAATCGGCGTAGTCCCAGGTACAAGCTCAATACCAAACTCTACCTCCCGAACAGGTGGTAAACCCGGTAATTCTTCAGGAAAAACATCCGGGTATTCACAAACCACCGGCACAGATTTGGGTTTCTTGTCTAATTCTTTGTCATCCAGTACATACGCAAGGTATGCTTCGCACCCTTTTCTTACATATTTCTGGGCCAACATTGCTGATATTACAGCTGGCATCCCCTCCAAGTCCGTAGACTCAACTTGGATTACTTCGTTATTTGCGCACATCAAATCAATAGTCTTGCTTTTGCAATTCACAACCGCATCATGCGCGGTCAACCAATCCAAACCAAAATAACATCAAATTCATCAAACGGCAAAAGCATCAAGTCCGCCGGAAAACAGGAACCTCGAATTTCTAGGGGACATTTCTTACACACTTTGTCGACCAGCCGTAACGACCCAAGGGATTTGACACCCGAATTACGAACTCAGTAGACTCAATAGGTAAAGTCTTACTGGATGCTAAGGTTTCACATATGTAAGAATGAGTAGAACCGGGGTCAATCAAAGCAATTACATTAGTATCCAAGAGAGTAAAAGTACCGGTAATAACATCAGGCGAAGAAGCATCCTCGCGGGCACGTATAGCATAAGCTCTAGCAGGCGCACAGCCTCGGATCTGATCGTAGCATCTCTAGATCCTCTTGACCACCACCACATTGCCCGTATTTTCAGATGGTCTACCTCGAGCAGTGGTAGCACCCGGTTTCCCACTCTGATTTACATTCTGTTCAGACAACCTCGGGCAATCTTTAATGAAGTGGTCAACTGCTCCGCACTTGTAACAGGAGCGGTCAGGGAATCTACAACTCCCCGAATGCCATTTACTGCAATATCGACATTTCGTTCTGTCTCGACGCTCATCCCCAACACTGGCGACCGAAGTGCCTCGTGTACCCACAGGGGGTCGATCACGATCTCATCTAAAAAGGCCCGAAGTGCCTCTCGACCAGCCCACATCATCTCGAAATTTCTTCGATGCCTGTTGAAGAGACTTTCTCGAGATCTTTTACGAAACTCTCCAGTTCCCTCATCAGCTTTTTGTTTTTATTTTCTAAGCTCTTCGGCTTTACAAGCTCGCTCGACAGTACTACGAATTCTCGTATTTCAAGAACGCCAACGAACATTTTTATATCTTCATTCAGCCCATCCTCGAAGCGTTTACACATGATAGCCTCGGACGAAACACATTCCCGAGCGTATTTCTAAGTCTAACAAATTTTCGCTCGTAATCAGTAACCGACATGGAACCTTGCTTAAGCTCAGAAATTCCTTCCGTTTTTATCAACAAATCTCTGACTGATATACTTTTTCCGAAACTCAGTTTGGAAAAACTCCCAAGTTACTTGCTCTCGGGGCACAACAGAAGTCAGAGTACTCCACCAATAGTAGGCAGAATCGCTAGCAAGGAGATAGTACACTTTAGGCATCATCGGTGTACAAGATAGCTCATCGAGTACCCGGATAGTGTTGTCCAACCAAAATTCACTTGCTCGGCATCGTCGCTATCCGTAGCCTTAAATTCAGTAGCCCCATGTTTTCAGATTCTGTCAATGGGGGCTTATTCGACCTTATTTGGTCAGTTACCGGAGGTATTGTAGGTGCGGGGGTGGTATTAGTCGGGAATGGAGGTTGTGGAACAGCCGTATTAGTTCGAATGTATTGGTTGAACCAATCATTCATCACGCTATAGAAAGCTTGTCTAGCTTCATCATTCGGGTTACTAGATTAGGTTGAGAGTCCGCCGGGCTGTCCCTTGTGCGGGAGCAGCGCACACTCTCAAGATCATCAGCTACCTCTCGGTCGGGATCGGATCCATTATTATAAATTAACACATTTGCAATGTCAAAATCACCACACTATCAATAATCACATAAAATGGCATGTATAGCTAGACCAACGCATTACGGTAGTCCTAGAATCGACTAAACCGTAGCTCTGATACCAATCAAATGTACACCCCGAACCCGAGACCGTCACCGGAGTCGAACACGAGGTGTTAACAGACTTTTAAAAAATTTCCCAGACACTGCCAATCTGTTACTAGTCGCTCTAAATATCATATCTTGAGCTTCACAACTCGAAAATCAGTTTCGTCATTTTTCCCTGAAACTAGACTCATATGCCCATCTACATATTTTTTTCTAGAATTTTTGGTCGGGCCAATTAGTACAGTTTATTAGTCAAATCTCCCATGTTACAGGGATCGACTTCACTGACCTTTGCGCATTACGACCTGGATATCTCCCTACACAGGCTCCAATACTGATTCCGTTTGTTTCTATAGAAACTAGACTCAGAGAGAATCTATCCATATATGGTATGACTCCTAATTATCTCTGGTTAATTTGTAATGAATTTCCAAAGTCAGAACAGGAAATCCAGAAACCGTTCTGGCCCTGTCTCACGAGAACCTGAATATCTCTTAACATACTATCCGTATGATTGTTTCGTTACTTTCCTATGAAAGTAGATTCATCAAGGTTTGTTTACATAATTTATTCACTATTTAATTCCCTTCTACTATTTTTAGTGATTTTCCAAATCTACATCACTGCTGCTGTCAGCATCTGCCTTTAAGGTAGACTTTACCTATTTCATGTTTCCATGATTCAACTAGCCCTTTTTGCATAAATAGCACAATTTATGAAATTGATTAACCATCCCCATGGCCAATCCTTGTCAAGCATATCCACACCAAATGATTATAACATTATACTCAAACACATATAAGCCATTTTCGCATGGCTATCCAAAATTTATACAAGTCCAAAGGGTCCACGACCCACAACAAACGGGTAGTCCTATACATGCCATTTCGAAGTTCAACCAAAATTGTACCAAAAGGGGGCTTTGATAGTGTGGGCGACTTTGACCTCAAGATCCCGAGTCCGATAGCTAGAGAACCAAATCTATAAAACAGAGGAGCAATGAAACGGAGTAAGCAATTTATGCTTAGTAAGTTTTGAGCAAGGAATTCCAGCACAACAAAAGTATAGCATTCATATAGCTAAACGGACAATTTCATATGCACAAATTTATGATATCGTACTTGCTTCACATTATCAACCCTTATGTACATACACAAAAGATCAACTCAGCCAAAGGCCGGTAGCTCGTTTATCAACTGAGCGAATACTTATTTGTAAGGGCTCAACTAAATTCAAGCACATACGAAACATACCTCAATGTTGGGATGTTTCGAGAGTATTAACTAGAATTTTACAGCAAGTTCATTCATTCCCAAATCACGTACCTTCGGAATTTAACCGGATATAGCTCCTCGTTCAAATGCCTTCGGGACATAGCCGGTTATAGTAATTCCACAAATGCCTTCGGGACTTAACCCGGATTTAGTAACTCGCACAAATGCCTTCGGGCTTAGCCCGGAATTAGTATCTCGCACAAATGCCTTCGGGCTTAGCCCGGAATTAGTATCTCGCACAAATGCCTTCGGATCTTCGTCCGGCTATTGTCACTTAGCACAAGCCTTCGGGACTTAGCCCGGACATCATTCAAATAACCATGCACATTTAACAATAAATCATGGCCCATTCGTATTTCATTTTCGTTACCAAAACTCAAACACAAGACATTTATCATTCTTGCAAATTCGGCTCAATAGCCACACAAAGAGCATGATTTTAATTTGCTTAAAACATGATCTAATCACATCATAATTTAAGCTCTTTTACTCATGAACTTACCTCGGGTGTTGTCGAACGATTCCGATAGCTATTCGACCACTTTTTCCTTCCCTTTATCGGATTTAGTTCCCCTTTGCTCTTGAGCTTAATTAAACAAATAAATTGATTTAATCATTTGAGCATCGAAAAGAGGAACACAAGGCACTTAGCCCATATTTATACACTAGACATTAAAGTCACATATGTACGGAATCATGAATCAAACTCAACATTTTAGCTAATTTTTCCCCCTTGGCCGAATATGCATGTCTATTTTGGGGCCGATTTCAACACTTAATACATTCTACAAGTATGGTCACTTGTATTGACTAAACACCCTTTTGTTTCAAATTCAAAACTTGGCTAATACACACATATACACACTAGTAAAGCATCCTCTCCCTTTCCATCAATTTAACACATGCATTGCTCATTAACATGCAAAAGTTATATTCGGCCTTAGCACACAACTTGCTAGCCGATTCTTCTCCATTTAGCAACCAATGCACATATGTGCTCACTCAAAAATGCTAAAAAGGAGGTTCAAGAATCATCAAGCCACCATCACATGCATCATTAACAAGCTTCATATTTAGCATGCAATGGCATTAACACAACTCCACCTAGGCCGAATCTTAACTCATCTTCATGCCTCATCACCACAACATCAAACATCAACCAAGAATGATGCATCCATGGCCGAGTGTCATTTCCATCACATAGCAAGATTTAGACCATGGGCTAGGTAGAACTCAAGCTAACAACTAAAACATGCATGCATCTCATGGAACATCATCAAACATACCTTAGCCTAGCTACATGCATGGCCGAACCTCTTCAACCTTTCTTCTACCTTCCTCCTTAAAATTTTTGGCCAAGGATGAACCAAAGGATGAGCATTTTTTTTTCTTTGTTTTTTTCTTTCTAGTTTCGGCTAAATGAAGATGAGAAAGGATGAACAAAAATTTTCTCCTTTCTTTTCTTTAGCTCACGGCAATGGGGGGGGAAAACAACTACACACATTTTTTTTTGTATTCATCATACTCCTTTTCATTATTTTATGCCCATGCCCCTTATTTTATTTTTTTCCTACATACCTCACTAGGCCAACATGTTCCCAACATGTTTCCACCCATAGCATGGCCAACCACTAGCTCAAATTTTGGGTAATTTGACATGCAAACCCATCATTTTCACAACATGCATTAATAGACCATTTTAGATTAGCCTATCATATTTTCACCATGTCTCATATCAATCCCTATTTAATAATTTCTCATGCAATTGGCAAAATTGGAGAATGAAACTTCCACATACTCATGTACACACATAATAAGCATAGATTATGGAAATCAATTATTTTTATGACTCAGTTTTGTGGTCCCGAAACCACTTCCCGACTAGGGTCAATTTTGGGCTGTCACAGTGCTGAGTGCACATCATGTGTACAAGAGAGCTACAAGACATTATGATGTAGCTAGGTCGCATGGGTGATACTATGTGTACACCATGTAGACAAGAGAGCTACGGGACATATGTAGCTAGGTTGCATGCGTGGTTCCAAGTGAAGGACACCATGTAGACAAGAGAGCTACGAGATAAACTGGCTAGGTCACATGGGTGGTACTAAGTGTTCACCATGTGTACAAGAGAGTCGAACTATATGATGGGTGGAGCTATGTGCTGAAACCACCAAGTATCGAGGATTGATCTGAAGTGTTCAACGGGAGACTTTCTATGTATTGCTTTGTGAGTTTTGTGATGAATAAGTGCAGGAACTTGGTTATGTGAATGACGTGTTCATTAAGTGACCAGGATGTCGTAAGGTTATAAACAAGTAAGTTATACATGAGGATGATTTTATGGTGACCTTGTGATCATGGGCCTATACTTGTGATGTATGAAATGTGGTGAAATGATTTGTGATATGTATGTTAAAATGAGGTTAATACAAAGAAAGTGTGAAAGAGTGAATTAGCAATAAAACTGTTTTGGACAGTAGTAGTGACATGATTTTGAAAAATCACCAAATATAGTATAAATTGAATCAGAGACTGAATGAGATATAAAATTAAACCTTAATGAGTCTATTTTCATATAAAAGAAATAAAGAAAGAAAGGAGTTCTATATTTTGAGATATTTATGTTTTTGTGAGACTGATTTAGAATGATTACGTGATCCCCTATACTGAATTTGGAAAATCACAAAAATTTGGAGAAAAATAATTAGAAGCTCAAAATTATATTTTTAAAATCCATAATGAGTCTATTTTCAAGATAAATCAACAAGAACATTATCCAAGTTCTGTATTGTGAGATAATTATTTTTTAGTTAAGAGAGGTCAGAAATGTCAAAAAGTGAAACAGGGGAAATTTTAATGAATAAAATGTACTAATTGGCTAAACCAAAAATTATGAAAATTTTATGGTGGAAAGATGTTTGAGTGTAGTTTCAGGGGAAATTTACAGATCTTAATTTGGAGCTCTGTAGCTCGAATTATAAATAATTAAGTGACTATGACTCGTGTGGACAGTTTGATGTGAACATTTATTAGTAAATTGTGAAATCGTACTTATAAGAATGCTATATACATTAAGGATGTGGAATGGAGAGGAGGAGGAGGAAAATAAATATATGTGGAATGCATGGAAACTATGGTATATGAAATATTGATATAATGAAATAAATGATATGTGTTTATAAGAAAACAAAAAGAGAATGTTATGTATCATGACATGTATATATATATGACTAGTCTCAATGTAATGCTTGTTGGGTATGGAATTGAATTGAAATGTTTCAGGCAAACATGTTATTCTGCATATCTGAATCGTGGTATTTTATAAAGATATGATCTAGCTTTAAATATGAATGCTTAATGATTAAGCTGAAGATATTTGGTAAGATGATAATCTTGGTATAAATGTATAAGTGGTACTATAATAAACAAGGTAAAATGAGTATGAGAGACACATGTATGATGACATACAAATGCTATGTTTGTGGTTTAATTGAGGATGTTTAATCATTAAATGAATACCATGTTATATGCTTTTGATTTGTATAAGTGTGTAAGAGATCAAGGTTGACCAAAGCTTAGAAAATAGCCTAGGTATATTTCACACAGGCAGAGACACGACCATGTGTCTCAACCGTGTATGGAACACGACTTTGGGACACGGGCGTGTGGAGCCTTAAAGCATGAAATTTCCAAGATTTTCATAAATTCTCGGTTTAGTCCCAAACCCTTTCTAAAGTATGTTTTGGGCTCCGTAGACTCAAATAAGGGACTATGTGTAAGAGAATGAACGCTTTGAAATATGAATAAAATTTTATGGCTCGTATTTTAGTTTAATGTTTGTATGTTTGTCTGGTAACGCCTTGTACCTTAGCCCGGCCTCGGATATGGGTAAGGGGTGTTACAGGTACATCCATCATTTAAGTAAAATTTAAGAAATACCAATTTTTATTTCAGAGCTACTAATACATCTTTTTCGAATCATTATGCATTTTATCATTCTCCTGTTAAATAGGCATAGTACCACTGTGATCATTCATATAAAATTTTCAGTACAAGCTCTAATTTCTTAAATACACAGACTCTATCTCTGAATAACAGACATTTATCGAATCTATTCTGAAATTCTGATTCAGAAATTATTTCACACTGTACTCATTTAACTTACAACTCATTATCACTTTTCTGAGTTTCACCGTTCTGTTGTAGAAACATCAGTTTAGCTCTATACTTAGCTAAAATTAAGTTATTATGAGACAATTGTATTCGATATCCATGGCTTGCCAAATATACAAAGATTTTTTACTCAGAACATCTGTAACAACATTCATTGTTTCCAATTGATATACAATTGTCAAACCATAATCTTTCAACAATTCAAGTCATATACGCTATCTCAAAGTCAAATCTTTTAGCAACATCAGAGACTTCAACTTTTTATAATCGGTGAATATATGACATTTTTCACCAAACAAGTAATGTTGTCAAATTTCAACACAAAAACAATAGCTGTTAATTCTAGATCATGTATCAAGTAATTCTTTTCATGTGGTTTTTAACTTTCTAAAAGTACAGGTTATGCCTTACTACATCAAAACACAACCAAATCTTGTACAATAGTGCAGTACTATAATAACGAATTCCTTACCCGATTCAGGTTGAACCAAAATTAATACTTTGATCAACAGAGCTTCCAATTGGTTAAAACTTTACTAACATTTATCTATCCATTCAACTCTTACATCTTTCTATAATAACTATGTCATCAATGTAGATGAAGCTTTGAGTCTTTTCCAAAACCACAACCATCAGGTAGATTTATAACCATAGTGCATTAATATGACCGACATTTCAACCATATAGATAAAGCAACATTTCAATATCAATAGTGTACCTCAAATTAAAAGAGGGAGAACCGAAAGTGGCCCCAATAACAACCAATGCTGTAACATAGTTTCTATGTTCTGTGATCTCTATCACCATACCTCATGATCGAGTCAATATTTATAATGGTAATAAATGTAATTACTTCCAATCAAAGAATATCTTCCACAAATAACCCATGTTTACATAATAAAGAGATCACTGACATCTCAGAGAAAATTCAGTAGAGTAATGTCACGCATACTTAGTAGAAACAACTGTGATAAAGACAATATATCTTGCACATTCGCAATTCAAGGCTTCAGTCAGTAGAAATAGAAAACATCGTCAATGAACCTTATCATCAAATCTTGTATCAATCATGATTAATTAGAAAACCCAAATATGATAAAGCAATATCGCTCATGAATCAACCAGAATTTACTAGCCTTTCAATACGATAAATATTGCATTTGTACATGCATAATTTCATATGCCTCTGAGAATAACAGAACATATAGAATACTCAGAAGAGATTGTTGTAATATACTCAATTATAATAGTTGTATTCACATATCTTTGCAATTTCATTACTATTCTACTGACTAATAAAGTCATCAATAATACTACATTATTCAGTTCACTGAAAGAGTCAACTCAAAAGAATTTTCGGCTAATTTGTTCTGTAATTATCATATCATAGATAAGTTGATTACTCATGCATAATCTTACTCTTTAAAAATGACATCACATATTCAAAATAATCTTCAGAAAAATCTGATATCTCTTTTAATACTGTCTTTACTTACTAACCCATTCTATTTTCTAACTACCTCATTAATCATTCAGCCTTTGAACTCTTTAGTTCCACATTCATGAGCTTAATTCATATAAATCTTGTGAATTTCATTGTATAAAACTATACTGGTAAGGGAGTGGAGATCGTAAGCCTCAAAATTTAACTTTTTATATATATATGCTTACACTCATATAACATAACATTCATCATTCTCATCTACTATAAATCATTTATCCATACCTTTTCAAATTCTATTTCATCATAAGTAACATTTTTACTCAGGCACGTGAATATCACTTCCAGTAGTATCGAAATTAGCTCAATTGGAAAGCATCTCTGTCTGTTTGTAAAATAATTTCCATCAGAGTCGTGAGATATCACACTATCACAGGTTATATAATGGCAGGTATTTATAGACTCTAAATATGCTACGTTTAGTCCGAGAACCGACTAAACCATGCTTGATACCGCTAAATGTAACGCCCTTAACCCGTATCCATCACTGGAACAGGGTTACGGAGCATTACCAGAACATTCAAAACATTTTTCAATTAATTTACGTGAATTTACTATTCATTTAATAAGATCATCTATAACGTCCCTTAATTGAGCCCTCGAGGCCTAATAAGAGCATTAGGATCAAGTTAGGACTAAATCGAGACCTCTAAGAATTTTTCACGACTTTTCAAAATTTTCCAAGGTGTAGGGCTCACACGCCCATGTGGTCCAAAGGACACGACCATGTGACCCTAGGACACGCCCGTGTTGGAAGCCGTGTTCGACCCTGTGTAACTCTTTGACTTGCACACAAGGCCATGCCACACGCCCATGTGCTAGGCGTATGGTTAATTAATTCAATTCAAATTTAGGTGCAGGTTTCACACGGCTAAGACACGCCCTTGTATTCTTGGTCGTGTGGCACACAGGACTGAGAAACACGCCCATGTCTTTGCCCGTGTGCCCAATTCTGAGCATTCTGTTTCTTAAATTTAAGGTTCAAAGAGCACACGGCCTAACCACATGCCCATGTTACCAGGCCGTGTGTCACACACGGTCTAGACACGCACCCGTGTGTCTGCCTTGTGGATAAAATAAAGCCATTTCTAGCTTTATTTCTCATGTAATAGCCCATTTTTGGGTCAAATCAGAACAGTAGTTTTGGGACCATAAATCTGAAGTAGAAATATTATTTTTATTATTACTTTAAAGTCTACAGTACGATGGAATGATTGTGTGAAAATTTTGTTAAGAAATTTTATCGATAGGGTGTCCAATTTGACTAATAGGACTATATTGCAATATGTGCAAAATATGTGTTCTAGAAGCTAGAGGTGTTTAATTGCTATGAAATTTTAAATTGGAGGTCCTTAAGTGGAAATTAGACCATTATACCTTAAGTTGGAAAAAATGGACATTGTTAGATAAAATTTCAAAGTTTTAAGTGAAGGGCATTTTGGTAACCTTGAAAATAAAGACAAATAAAAAGATGTCATCTTTTCTAATTTGATCCCCCATGGTCGAATGTCTCAAATGAAACCATAGCTAGGGTTTTCCAAGCTTCCAAGCTCGATTGTAAGTCGGTCTTTATCCCATTTTTGATGATTTTTATGTTTTTGTGAATTTGGTAACTTGATTTAGCTATTTAAAGGACTGATTTGAAAGAAAATCAAAGTCTAAAATTTTACCCATGTAGAATATTTGTGTATTTATGTGTCTAATGGTAGAAAATGTATGTTTTAGGTTAGGTAAATGATAAACCGTAATTTATACATATTTTTATCCCATGTTTAACACATTTTATGGATGATTTCCCATTAGAATTGGTGAATTTGATGCTCCTAATGCTTTAATTTCATGTTTTATGCTGAGGAGAGCATAGGAGAGGGAAAGGAATGAGAAACGGGCCAAAAACAGAGAAAATGGGCCAAAGTACAAAATCAACACAGCCTAGACCTCCTCACACGGGCAGACTACACGGCCGTGTCAATTTGGCAGGCTCGAGCATGGCCTGAAGTAATCGCACATGGGCATGTTACACGGACGTGTCCCTACCAAGCCCAAGTTGAGTCCAATTCAGAAAAGGCTAATTTTGAGGGCTTTTAGGCATTCCAAAGCCTACAAATACACCCTAGAGGAAAAAGAAAAGGACACACAAAGTAGGGAGTAAGGAATTACTCTAAGGAAGCAGATTGATCCATATCAGAAGCCAGATTCACCATCAAGACTGAAGATCTCTCCTCAATTTCCCTTTCAGGAGTTTTGGGTTTTCTTTATTATTCTAAGATGTTTTCTTATTTAGTTATGAACTAAAACCCCTAAATACCTAAGGGGAATGAAACCTAAGACGAATCTTGTTATTATTTTTCTGAATTGTATGATAAATACTTAACTTGTTCTTAATTATGTGTTCTTAATTCTTGTTTTGATATCCCAAGATACTAATTCAAGATAAGCTCTTATTCAAAGGAGGAATAGACCCTGTCTAAGAGTACATTTGTCATAATTAAGCGGAGTTGTTTGCGCGCCTAGACATAGGGTGACAAGATTTTGCCGGATTAGGGTAAAACCTAATAAGGGGATCTATAGATCGAGTTAATGCAACCCTATGGTGTTAATTAGAGAAAGGTCTCAATTATTCAATCTAGGGATTAGACGTTATTATTCTTGAATAGGGATAATAACATAACTTAATGATTTCTACGGAACAAGTTAAGTGAATAAATCGTCTGATTTGGAGCCAGAATAAGAAGTGAAGTCTAGGTGGATTTTTCCTTAGGTATTGTCTTAAGTCAATCGATTTTCCCAAAAGCAATTCCCCAATTCTATTCTCTGTGAGTTCTTAGTTTAAATAACTAGTTAATTAAAACAAAACCTCTTTATTCTTAGGCTAGATAATAAAAAAGATAGTTATTACTAGTACTTTTAGTTCCTTTGGGTTTGACAATCCGGTCTTGCTAAAACTATACTACTGTTCGATAGGTGCACTTGCCTACATCGCGATAATAGTTAGTTTCAAGAACGAGTAATTATAAATATTTAAAACCTATCACAAAATCACGCGATCAAGTTTTTAGCGCTGTTGCCGGGGAACTAAGATATTAGGAACACTCAATTTTTATTACTTTAGCCATTTATTTTTCTTGCAATTTAATTTATTATTATTGTTATTATTTATTAATTTACTTGTTCTTTCTCTTGGCAAGTTTTTATAGTTTATGACTAGAAGAAACCCGTCAGGACCATTACTTTTTGACGAAGAAATCGATCACAGAGTATGCAGAAACCAAAGAGAAATAAGGCGAAGCATAAGATACACAGAGAATGAGCAAGAAGACGATACTCAACCCCTAACTGAAAAGATGGTTGAAAACCAAGACAGTCAGCTACCTTCTGCAATTGCGGCTAATCAAAATCCTACTCCACGCACTATGTATATTATGCTAAACCTTCTTTAACAGGAACTGAATCAATCATAGTTAGACCTACTGTAGCTACAAATACTTTTGAACTGAAACCTAACAGAATTCAAATGATACAACAGTTTGTTCTGTTTGATGGTTTACAGGATGAAGATCCCAACGCTCACTTAGCAAACTTTTTGGAACTATGCGATACATTTAAAATCAATGGCGTTTTTGATGATGTCATTCGTCTTCGGTTATTCCCTTTCTCATTGAGGAACAAAGCTAAATAGTGGTTGAACTCGTTACCACGAGGATCAATTACTACTTGGGAACAAATGACCCAAAAAATTTTACTAAAATATTTTTCGCTGGCTAAAACGGCTAAATTACGTAATGATGTCTCTTCGTTTGTTCAGATGGACTTAGAAACTCTTTACGATGCATAAGAGAGATACAAGGACTTACTGAGAACGTGCCCTCACCATGGGTTATCGCTTTGGCTTCAGGTTCAAACATTCCATAATGGCCTGAATCCTTCGACTCGACAAGTGGTTGACGTAGCTGCTGGCGGAACCATCAACAATAAAACACCTAAAGATGCTTATGAGTTTATTGAAGAGATGTCACTGAATAACTATTAGTGGCAAGTCATGAGGACAAAGCCAACGAAAACAGCCGGCGTTTATAATGTCGATTCAGTCACCATGCTCTCTAATCAGGTAGAACTCTTGAATAAGAAAATTGATGGTTTTCTTAGTTCTTCACAGGTTCACCCAGTAATGCAGTGCGAAGCAAGTGGAGGTGGAACAAGCCATTCGGAATACCAACCTTATAGCCACAACATGGATAACGAGCAATTAAATTACATGGGTAATAATCCTCGACCTCAAAACAATCCATATAGTAACATTTACAATGTAGGTTGAAGGAAACATCCCAATTTCTCATGGGGTGGTCAAAGAAATCAAAGATCACAACATCCTCCAGGTTTTCAACAACCACTCTACTAACAGGAAAAGAAGCTGAACCTTGAAGAGATGCTCTCAAAGTTTATATCGGTGTCAGAAACCCATTTTTAGAACACCGAGGCAGCACTTAAAAATCAACAAGCGTCGATCCAAGGGCTTGAAACTCAGATAGGCTAGCTTTCCAAACTAATCTCCAAACGACCACAAGGTAGCTTGCCAAGTAATACTGAACCCAACCCAAGGGAATAGCTCAACGCAATTAATATTCAAGATGACGAAGGAGTCGTTGAGCCTGAACCAGAACCGAGGTAAGAAATCGCGGTAAGCAAAGGTCAAGGTGAGGTAGATCACAATAAAAACAAATCGGTGAATGTCGAATATAAACCTCGTGTGCCATACCCCAACGTGACAAGGAAAGACCACTCAGATGAACAATTTGGTAAATTCCTTAAACTCTTAAAAAAATTACATATTAACTTACCGTTTATTGAAGCTCTATTGCAGATGCCAAACGCAATGAAATTTTTAAAAGAGCTTTTAGTAAATAAGCGGAAGTTGGACAAGGCGCCACATGTGGAGCTAAATGCCGTATGCTCAGTTATTCTGCAAAATAAGCTACCAAATAAACTAAAAGATCTAGGGAGTTTTACGATTCCTTGCTTAATTGGTAGTTTAGATGTTAATAATGTATTAGTTGATTTAGGGGCTAGTATCAACATCATGCCTTACAAAATGTTTAAGCAACTAGGTCTCGGGAAACCCAAACAGACAAGGATGAGCATTCAATTAGCAGATAAAACTATAAGATTCCCTAGGGGTATTATTGAATATGTGCTAGTTAAAATCGATAAATTCATATTTCTCGTTAAATTTATTGTTCTAGACATAGAGAAGGATAGCAACACTCCTTTAATTTTAGGAAGGCCCTTTTTAGCAACTGCTAAAACAATTGTTGATGTTGGCACAGGTGAACTCACACTCCATGAGGGAGATGAAACAATCACTCTTCAAGCTCGCAATTCTGGCAACACATCGGAAATTAAAAGTGATCATTTAACCCATTCTACTAAAACTGACAATATGGTACAACCTTCTTTGCAGGAAATGACTCTGAAGGAAGTACATGAGCCATTCCCAAGCAACAATAGAAGACATATTCATGAAGTTTGAAGGCTACAAATCAAGGAGCTAGATAAATGGCGGACACATAAACCAAGAACACCCGACAAAATGAATCTCCAATAGAATGAGCTCAATACCTTTCCAAATCAACTTAATGTTGGAGATAGAGTCTTATTAGATGCCGCAGATCCCCACATTGTCTCTACCACATCAAATGAAGAAATCCCTCTTACGGTACTCAGCATTTTCCCATTCAGTACGGTTGAGGTGAGTCATCCCAAGTTCGACACTTTTAAGGTAAACAACACCCGTTTAAAACCTTATTTTGATGAGATTGGTAGAGGAATGAGGAGTATAAACTCCTCAAACCACCATGATCATTCAATGAAGAGTTAAGTCGAGCTTAGACTATAAATAAGTGCTTCTCGGGAGGCAACTCGAGCACTAACTGTATTAACTTCTTTAAAATTTAGTCTTCAACATCTAACTTACTAACGGAGCTCTTGAGTACAGGTTTTCCATAGAGACACGGCCAAGCACACGGATGCACTTATGGCCATGTGCAACCAGGGTAAAGATATCCCCAAACATGGGCTACGATAAAACATTGCGGCCGTGCAACATGGCCGTGTTAGAGCCTGCCAAAACAACACGGGTGTGCAACACGCCCATGCCTAACACCCGTGGTCGAAACTGTCAAATTAACACGAGCATGGGCTCGCATACAAGGGCGTGGGAGAAGCGAGCGAAGCTAGACACGGTCATGCGACACGACCGTGTGAGCCTACATGCCCAAGGTACACGGGTGTGGGACAAATTTCAGACGCGCCCAAATAGGAAAAACGCGAAACACACAGGTAAAAATTAGGGAACACGGGCGTGTGCCCTAGCCGTGTGGCCCAAAATCTATAAATACCCTGCAATATTCACTTTCTTCCACATTCAAAAACCCTAACCATAGCCGCTGCAAGTTTACACGGCCTCCCTACCAGCCCGTGCGCTGCCTCCAACTCCATTTTGATACCCGATTTCCCTCCTTCTAGCCTTTGTTTACTTTTTTCCATTTAATTGTACTTATTTTCCATGTTAGTTATCACAGTACTATGCATTTTTCATAATTATTTTCATCTTTCTATCACTTACATTTTACTCATAGCACAAGTTATTTTGTTTTCATGTTCAAATTCTTACTCTTTATGTGACTCCTCTACTATATTTAATTAGTTAGGAGTAAATATTCATGATTAGAACAATATACATACTCATGCCTTTAGTGTTAACACTTTTCATCTGTCACACATGTTGCATTCCATGAAATTGGTTGCCATTTTTTTTTTACAATTGATTACTTTGATTAACTTGGTAGTCTTAGTAGTTACTGAAATTATGATTGCCATTTTAAATATATCTTTATTTTACTTTGACCACTCATCAAGATGACTTGCTGATTCTAATCACAGGTACCATGTCATCTTTAAGTGGTAAAAAGGTTGTTGTCCCCGCTTCCAAGAAATGGAAGGAAGCTTCATCTTCTGCGGGTCCAACCGCGGAAATTTGTCACCCCCTCCTATAGTTTTCCCGTAGGCCCCAAGAAGAACTTTTCCAAATACTTCAGGCCTGACCTTTAATTGCGGGCCGCTGCATCGACTGGGCTACCATAGAACAAGTTCAGTTGGCTGATGCGATTCGGGCCCTCCTAACCACCGACCCTTAGGAGTTGTTCTTTAGGATTATCGAACCAACATACCTCGAGCTCACAATGGAACTATGCTCAATGTTCCATCTTCAGACTGTAATGATGAACTACGATGATCCTAGCACGGTCCAGTTTTGCCTAGGCTAGTTAGTCTGCCAGCTAAGAGTCCTAGAGTTCAGTGCTGTACTGGGCTTATATATAGAGAAGTTCAAGGAGAAGAATAACTTACATGCTCTCAACAGCCACATCCATCGTTCTCCTTTACGGTGCTAGAACACACTAGTACCATGTGGGGCACCTACAATCCTAGCCGCTCCAAGGCACCGACTCTCCCTCCCTCCCTAAGGTACCTACACGCCATTTTGGCTCACACGATTACAGGGAGGCGAGAGAGCACTGGCGTCGTCAACACTCACGACACCTACTTCTTATGGTGCATGTCGTACGGGCACGTCATTGACCTTGCCTATTTCATCACCCTCACGATTCAGCACCAGACAGAGTGGCATCGAAAGGTGGTCATCTCCATTGGCCCCTATGTGACCCGGTTGGCTCAACACTTTGGGCTCCTCAGCACCACAGCCCAAGAATCATCCCTTACCCTCATCGGCCAGATGTCTCCACAAGGCATCTCGAGCATGCTTAGCATGAGGATGATCGAGAGGAGCTGAGGAACCTACCCTCCCCAATATTGTCTCGCCCAATCTACCGAGGAGGAGGCCTACGAGGACATTCCTGATGATGTCCCCTCACAGCACGAGGACCCACCGACTCAGCCACCACCACCCTCTCGTCCAGTTCATGCGACGGCTTCATATGTTGACATCTCTGAGCGCCTCACTCGATTTGAGTAGTAGTGTTTTCAATGATTTGACAACATTGATGCTACTCTACAGCAGATTTGTCAGCACCTCCACATCTCATTGCCAATCCCACCTCGCAAACCATCCAGCGATGAAGATGTTTAAAAACATTTATTTATTATTTTATGTTTTTAATTTTCATTAAAACTACTTTTTATTTTTATTTTTAGTAGATTTTAGAATTTTATTATTAATTATTAATTTTGGTTATTTCTTTATGAGTAATTATTCTTCTTAATACCTTCTAAAAAGTTCCTCATTTTATCATAGTTATATAGAGCTCTTAAGCTCATCATCGCATAGGAACAAAAAACTCCACCAGGAAAGTTTTACCACGACTGTCATGTCCTGATCGACTACAACCATAGCTAGCACTAGATATAATATTCTTTTGGCACGGGACTTATGGACTAATGAACCTATACGACCGCCGGAGTATCCTCCTCCACTCTTGAACCGATTACCCTCCAAAACTCCAGTTCGAGGAATTCATCATACAGGAAGTTTCATTTCTCTCCCTATCTTATTTTTATATTCTTTTCAATATATCTATCTTTGTACATTGAGGGCAATATACGTCTTAAGTGTGGGGGGATATTTGTTTCATTATCAGAAAAATCCCTGAATTACTACATTATTCTCTTGAAAAGCTCTCATATCATAATTAGGATGAATTTTGATGGATTTATGATGTTTGTTGATATATCTTAAATTAAAACATAGGCATTTATGCATTGATTGTTTAAACTTTAAGACATTAGAGAATCAAGCATGATAAGTTGATTTTAAGAATTTAAAATCTTAGGTTGTTTCCCCAAAGTTTAGGTATTACTTTAAGTTGGAATTCACAAATTTTAAACATCAAAAAGCCATAACTTTTGTGAAATTTTTGAGCCTTTTGAGCATATATTAATTCTTTCATGCTCATTTTATTATTGCTTTGAGTGCGTTAGTATTGAACTGTTATTCTAGAACTTGCTTGATTATTCATGTCGAGACCACACCATTTGATTTGATATGTCAAAATGATTAAGGCACTTAGGATTAACCCACTCATGCCATGAAAAGCCTACCTCCACGATTAACCCCTAGTAAACCCCCTCGAGCCTAACAAGCTATTACTTGTATTACCCTTAATATTAACCCTTAACCCATTATTGTTGAAATCCTCCAAATTAATTTGATCCCTATTTTTTGTCGAGAATCTGAGTTGGAATAGTTGCTTAGCTATGTTATATTCTATTTTGTATTTATTTAACTTGTTCTTAAATAGAAAAAAGTGTATAAATCTTAATAGTAGTAATCTTTTGAGCTAAAGAAGTTAAAATTCCATATTCTGAGAAAAGCTCTGTTGTACGCAATTGATGACTAGCCATTTTTTCTAGTTAGGCAAATTTTTCAACTCAATCTCGATTCTAACCCTTTATTTCAGCTTGTGACTACACCCCTTAACCAAGCCTCATTATAACCCTCTAAAGACCTTTTGATTGATGTTTCATCTCAATTTATCAGTGGTGGAGATTTGATTTTTATGCAAGCCTATGGTAATGACTTTTCATTATTGACTATTGAGTACTTCATTTATTGTCCTTAAATACCTCGAGTGATTTGAGTGAATCTTTAGTGAGGATGTGAAACTTTATGATATACTGAATCAAAGGTAATTACTTGGATGAGGGGAGACACCTATGTTTTCGAAATAAAATGCTCAACTTGGAATGTTTGAAACTTTTATGTTCTTTTAGTTGAATTCTTAATGTATGGTTACCTATAGATTATTTTGAGATATTATCAATAGAAATTATAAGTTGAGAAGAATTTATTTTGATTATGAGTTGAGAATTTTGCTTGAGGACAAGCAAATGCTTAAGTGTAGGGGTATTTGATAAACCGTAATTTATACATATTTTTACCCCATGTTTAACACATTTTATGGATGATTTCCTATTAGAATTAGTGAATTCGATGCTCCTAATGCTTTAATTTCATGTTTTATACTTAGGAGAGCATAGGAGAGTGAAAGGAATAAGAAATGGGACAAAAACAGAGAAAATGGGCCAAAGTACGAAATCAACACCTTCATGCGGGCAGACCACACGGCTGTGTTAATTTGGCAGGCTCGAGCATTGCCTGAAGTAATCACATATGGGTGTGTCCTTACCGAGACCAAGTTGCGTCCAATTCAGAAAAGGCTAATTTTGAGGGCTTTTAGGCATTCCAAAGCCTATAAATACACCCTTGAAGAGGAAGAAAAGGACACATATAGTAGGGAGTAAGGAATTACTCCAAGGATGCCAATTGATCCATCTCAGAAGTCGGATTCACCATCAAGACTAAAGATCTCTCCTCAATTTCCCCTTCAGGAGTTTTGGGTTTTCTTTATGTTTTGTATTGTTTATTATTCTAATATGTTTTCTTATTTAGTTATGAACTAAAACCCCTAAATACCTAAGGGGAATGAAACCTAAGACGAATCTTGTTATTATTTTTTGAATTGTATGATAAATATTTAACTTGTTCTTAATTATGTGTTCTTAATTCTTGTTTTGATATCCCAGGATACTGATTTAAGATAAGCTCTTATTCAGAGGAGGAATAGACCCTGTCTAAGAGTACATTTTTCATAATTAAGCGGAGTTGTTTGCGTGACTAGACATAGGGTGATAAGATTTTGCTGGATTAGGGTGAAACCTAATAAGGGGATCCAGAGATCGAGTTAATGCAACCCTAGGGTATTAATTAGAGAAAGTCTCAATTATTCAATCTAGGGATTAGACATTATTAGTCTTGAATAGGGATAATAACATAACTTAGGGATCTCTACAGAACAAGTTAAGTGAATAAATTGTCCGATACGGAGCCAGAATAACAAGTGAAGTCTAGGTGAATTTTTCTTTAGGTATTGTCTTAAGTTAATCAATTTTCCCAAAAGCAATTCCCTAATTCTATTCTCTGTGAGTTCTTAGTTTAGATAATTAGTTATTTAAAACAAAACCTTTTTATTCTTAGGCTAGATAATAAAAAGACAATCATTACTAATACTTTTAGTTCCTTTGGGTTCGACAATTCGATCTTGCTAAAACTATACTACTGTTCGATAGGTACACTTGCCTACATCACGATAATAGTTAGTTTCAAGAATGAGTAATTATAAATATTTAAAACCTATCATGAAATCACGCGATCAGTAAACATTTACCAAGTGATTTTTTATGAAAATGCCAAATAGGGACCTATTTGTAAAAGTTATAAAATCTGTGTAAAAATGTGAATAAATGACAAATATAGGCTGTTATGCATAAGAAATAGGTTCAACTAGGCTTGGGTGTGATGAAATTGAATGAAAATCATTTTACGAGCCTAAGGACTAAAATGTAAAAAGTTGAAAAGTTAGAGGCAAAAATGTAATTTTTACCATAAGGTGTTTTTGGGATTAAATTGAATAATGTGATATTATAGATCAAGAAAGATAAGGTTCTGACCTAGACCGAGGAAAGAGCAAGGTTATGGACTAAATCGAACAATTATCCATTTTGTACCGAGGTAAGTTCATATATTAAAAACAAGCTTTAATGTGAATGTATTTTATTGCTTTAATATTGCATGAACTATATGTTTGATTAATGTGGATGAGCTTAATCCTATAAACATGTCCAAAGACGAATCGACAAGAAAGAAATCTCGTTTGAACCTTAGGAATAGGGTAGGATACAAGTGACATTTCACTAAGGTCATTATGTGTTATGTGATTATATGATTTGGGTGCTGGTTTTGTATGTCTTACCAGTGCCTGAGTATACCGGTATATGTTACGGATGCTTGATAGCTTGTGTGAGCAACACTCTGTAGCAACATCTTGACTGACAGCTTGTGTGTAACACCTCAAACCCGGCCTAGATGTTATGGCCAAATCTGTGATGTCACATTGGAGTGTTTTTCCATTACACAAATTGCGTGAAAATTTGTTCTACATAAAACTTCTTTAGGTTCTTAACAAGGTTTAGGATGTTCGGTTCATTGTGAAAACTCAACTTGTCTTATCAAATTATTAATTATTTTAGTTTGTTATTAAACTTTAAAACAGTGTTTGTTGTGGAAGCTTTCAAAATGTAATACGCAACCGTGGTGTTTTCAGAAAAGCAGTTGTTTTTATTTTCTTGAAAATCCGAAAGGTACTACTACCAGGTTAAAATTCAAGTAACTAAATCCTCAAATTAAAATAAAATTAAATTACAGAGGCCTTATTACATAATAAAAACCCAAAATAAAATCTTAATCATAATATTAAAAGAAACCTTGTCAAGTGGCCACCATGAGTACTTCATCGCCTCGATCTGTAACACATCAATTTTTGGGTTTTCTGTGTTTTTGTGATTTTTAAAATTTGTGTGTGTTCTGTTTGGTTAAAATATATATTTTAGTAGGTTAGTGGGCCTTTGGAAGGCCCAAACTTAAGTTAAATCCGTGGTAGTCTTCGGAATTTTAATTTTATGAATAGGTGATGCAATTGGCATTTGGGCTTTTAAGAGTAAAGGGTAAGAGATGACACAAAAAGGAGTGTGGTGTAGTGGCAAGGTGGCGCCACTTAGGGGACAAGGAAGTGACGCCATAGAGGAAGCAAAGGGTCCAAGGTTCAAGTTTGGCTCTTGCAATATATTTTGCTTTTTCTTTTCAATAAATCTGGAAGCAAGTAGGTGCGCTTTAAAGTTTAATGTGTTGGATTTATGACACAAATGAGTTGATGGCCTAGTGGTGGTGGCGTGAGTTGGCATGTGAGAGGACTTTGGTTCGAATCCCTTGGTACGCAAAGGTTGATTATTTTGCTAAGTTGGGATGGCAAGAGTTGGCGTTGGTTTTAAACTCTGGTGATGGAGGGATCCCACAACGGGAAGCTAACATAAGAGTAGATGGAGAGCTGGCTTTAAATAGAGCAAACCATGAGGAGTGTAGGCATACCCTTCTTGGCTGATCCCTTTCGCTTTGTGATGTGCTCGTTTGGGTTGGGCTTCAGCTAAGAGTGTTTGGAGCGCGGATTAACTGCAGTCTCCTAACAGGTGTGTATTTCTCATTACTCTAGCAGTAGGACGGCTATTTCGGGCCGCGATGGGCTGAAATGGGCCATGTGGTCCCAATGGGTCCGTAGGCCTAAATGGATAAGTTGTAGAATTACTAAAATACCTCTGTAGGGTAGGACTACCAATTTACCCCTAGAGGGTAAAATGACTATTTTGCCCCTCGTGCGTAAATGACTAACTTGTGTGATGATTGGGTTAGTTGACGTGGATTTATGTTAGTTATCATTAATTCATAAGTCTAATGTGTTAGTGATTGATTGTAGGATTATCGCGTGGGGGATATCGTCATCAATAGGTGTGTAAACGACACCCTCCCTTAGATTGAATCGGTAAAAGCTAAAATATCGAAACATTGGTATTTTGTGAACTCGCGAGCGTGTGAGCGCTCGTGAGACAGTTGTTAATGAATATGGTGCATTTGGATGATTAGAGTGCAGAGTGTGCATTTTCGTGCACAACTGTATTTTTGGGCTTAATGGGCCGAAAAGGAGCCAATGGGTCAATGGGCCCACTTTGGTAAAAAGACGAGGTAAGTACTTCTGATTACTTGGTAAACGTTAGAATGAGCATGAAACCTTAGCAATAGGTAATAATTACTGAAATACCTTTATGCATGCAAAATTACGATTTTACCCCTAGGGTTATTTTTTTCTGATAAGCATGATGTTCTGTTTCTGTATACGTATGCCATGACATATTATTTCTGTTGCATGGGACATGGGTTATATTGATGGAAGCGTTCTGGGAACCTCGCTGCAATCTGGTGGCCTCGCCACATATACCTGTTCTGGTGACTTCGTCACAATATCTGGCAGCCTCGCTGCAATCTAGTGGCTTCGCCACATATATATATCTGTTCTGGTGGCCTAGCCACAATATCTGTATCTAGTGACTTTTTCACAATATTTGGCAGCCTCGCTGCAATTTCTGTGGTGTGTAGCGGTTGGGTGGGTCGAGTAGTCTCCCCACATGGTGTAAGGCTGGTACGGGGGTGTTATGGATGGCTTTGGGTTGGGATTTCTGCATTCATGATATATTTGTTCTGTATCTGCTATGGGCTTATGGGTTTCATTCTGATTTCTATACTGGGCCAAGGCCCAGATAAGTCTGACTCTGAGGTTTGATTTGTTTTGGGCTATGGTTGGGTTATGTTACACACTGAGTTTATCGAACTCACCTTTTATTTTCATCTCTGCAGGAAATCCCCAACCATAGTGGGCTTGGAGCTGTGAGGGATTCAGATTGGACACATCATCTGTAAAGTTGGTTTTTCTAATTTAGTTTATTTTTATTATTTTTATATTCTGATTTAATTTTGGGTTTTAAGTTGTAATAAGGCCGCTATTTAAATTTCTTTTTCCCGCTATGGTTTTATTTTCTGATTATATTTATACTATGACGAAACTGCTAATGTTAAGTTGCGCGGGTATTCATTTCATTATCAGAAAAATCCTTGAATAATCACCTTGTTCTCTTGAAAAGCTCTCATATCGTATTTAGGTTAAATTTTAATTGATTTATGATTTTGATTGATATATTTTGAATTAAAACATAGGGGTTTATGCATTGACTGTTTAAACTTTAAGACATTAGAGAATCAAGCATGATGAGTTGATTTTTAAGAATTCAAAATCTTAGGCTGTTCCCCCAAAGTTTAGATATTACTTTGAATTGGAATTCACGAGTCTAAACATCAAAAAGCCATAATTTTTGTGAGATTTTTGAGCCTCTTTAGCATCTATTAATTCTTTCATGCTCACTTTTATTATTGCTTTGAGTGCGTCAGTATTGAACTGTTATTCTAGAACTTACTTGATTATGCATGTCGAGACCACACCATTTGATTTGATATTTCAAAATGATTAAGGCACTTAGGATTAACCCACTCATGCCATGAAAAGCCTACCTCCATGATTAACCCTTAGTAAACCCATTTGAGCCTAACAAGTCATTCCTTGTATTAACCTCAATATTAACCCTTAACCCATTATTATTGAATTCCCCTAAATTAATTTGATCCATATTTTTGTCGAGATTTGAGTTGAAGAAATTGCTTAGCTATGTCGTGTTTGTAATAAGTTAGCCCTTGAATATTTTAACTTGTTGTTAAAAAAAATGTATACATATATGTAATTTCATATTCTGAGAAGAAGCTCTGTTGTACGCAAGTGAAGATTAACTCTTTTTCTAGTTAGGCAAATTTTCAATTCAATCTCAATTCTAACCTTTTCTTTCAGCTTGTGACCACACCCCCTAACCAAGCCTCACTACAACCCTCTAAAAACCTTTTGATTAATGTATCATCTTAAATTATAGTGGTGGAGATTTGATTTTCATGCAAGCCTATGGTAATGACTTTTCATTATTAACTATTGAGTGCTTCATTTATTATCCTTAAACAACTTGAGTGATTTGAGTGAATCTGTAGTGAGGATGTGAAACTCTGTGATATTCTGAATCAAAGGTAATTACTTAGATATGGGGAGACACTCATGTTTGCATGAGTAAAATGCTCAACTTGGAATGTTTGAAACTTTTATGTTCTTTTAGTTGAATTCTCAACGTATGATTACCTATGGATTATTTTGAGATATTATCGATAGAAATTATAAGTTGAGAAGAATTTAATTTGATTATGAGTTGAGAATTTTGCTTGAGGACAAGCAAATGCTTAAGTGTAGTGGTATTTGATAAACCGTAAACTATACATATTTTTACCCCATGTTTAAGGCATTTTATGGATGATTTCTCATTAGAATTGGTGAATTTGATGCCCTAATGCTTTAATTTCATGTTTTATACTTAGGAGAGCATAAGAGAGCAAAAGGAACGAGAAACGGGCCAAAAAAGGAGAAAATGGGCCAAAGTACGAAGTCAACACAGCCTGGACCTCCTCACACGGGCAGACCACAAGGCCGTGTCAATCTGGCAAAATCGAAGCACGACTCGCACAGGTATAGAACACGCCCATGCCATTCTAATAGGCTCGAACAAGGCCAAAAGTAATCGCACACGGGCGTGTCACACGGGCATGTCCCTGCTGAGCCCAAGTTGAGTCCAATTCGGAAAAGGCCACTTTTGAGCGCTTATAGGAATTCCAAAGCCTATAAATAAACCCAAGAGGAGAAAGAAAAGGGAGACGGAGAAGGGGGAGTGAGGAATTACTCCAAGGAAACTGATTGATCCACCTCAGAAGTCGGATTCATCATCAAGACTGAAGATCTCTCCTCAATTTCCCTTCAGGAGTTTTGGGTTTTCTTTATGTTTTGTATTCTATATTCTTCTGAGGTGTCTTCTTATTTAGTTATGAACTAAAACCTCTTGATCCAAGATCTGGACTGGTTCCTCTTCGAAATTTAGATCTGGTCTAACTTCAATCTCCTCAACCGGTACCACATACGTAGGATCAGAGTGGTAGCGTCTCAACATCGAGACGTGGAATTGGTAAACCGTAAATTATACATATTTTTACACCATGTTTAATGCATTTTATGGACAACTTCTCATTAGAATTAGTGAATTCGATGCTCTTAATGCTTTAATTTCATATTTTTTACTTAGGAGAGCATAGGAGAGCGAAAGGAACGAGAAATGGGCCAAAAATAGAGAAAATGGGCCAAAGTACAAAATCAACACAGCCTGGACCTTCTCACACGAGCAGACTACACGGCCGTGTCAATTTGGCAGGCTCGAACACGGCGTGAAGTAATCGAACACGGCGTGTCACATGGGCGTGTCCTTGCCGAGCCTAAGTTGAGTCCAATTCGGAAAAGGCCAATTTTGAGGGTTTTTAGGCATTCTAAAGACTATAAATACGCACTAGAGGAGGAGAAAAGGGGAGACCAAGAAAAGGGGTAAGAAATTACCCCAAGAAAGCCGATTGATCCATCTCAGAAGCCGGATTCATCATCAAGACTGAAGATCTCTCCTCAATTCCCCTTCAGAAGTTTTGGGTTTTCTTTATGTTTTGTATTCTTTATTATTCTGATATGTTTTCTTATTTAGTTATGAACTAAATCCCCTAAATACCTAAGGGGAATGAAACCTAAGATGAATATTGTTATTGTTTTCTAAATCGTATGATAAATATTTAACTTGTTCTTAATTCTGTATTCTTAATTCTTGTTCTGATATCCCAGGATATTGATTCAAGGCACACTCTTATTCAGAGGAGGAATAGACCCTGTTTAAGAGTACATTTTTCATAATTAAGCGGAGTTGATTACGCGCCTAGAAATAGGGTGACAAGATTTTGCCGGATTAGGGTGAAACCTAATAAGGGGATCCATAGATCGAGTTAATGCAACCCTAGAGTGTTAATTAGAGAATAGTCTCAGCTATTCAATCTATGGATTAGACATTATTAGTCTTGAATAGGGATAATAACATAACTTAGGGATCTCTACGATACAAGTTGAATGAATAAATCGTCCGATTCAAAGCCAAAATAACAAGTAAAGTCTAGGTGGATTTTTCCTTAGGTATTGTCTCAAGTCAATCGATTTTCCCAAAAGCAATTCCCCAGTTCTTTTCTCTGTGCATTCTTAGTTTTAAATAATTAGTTAATTAAAACAAACCCTTTTATTCTTAGGCTAGATAATAAAAAGATAGTTATTACTAGTACTTTTGGTTCCCTTGGGTACGATATCCCGGTCTTGCCATTACTATACTATTGTTCGATAGGTGCGCTTGCCTTTTCGTCGTGATAATAGTTAGTCTAGGTTTGATCTTCATTATAAATATTTATTACTTGTTACGAATCACTGTGATCAAGTTTTTGGCGCCGTTGCCGGGGAACTGAAATATTAGAAACACTAAATTTTTATTACTTTAGCCATTTATTTTTTTTGCAAATTTATTTTCTTTTCTTATTTATTAATTTACCTTTTCTTTCTCTTGGCAGGTTTTTATAGTTTATGACTAGAAGAAACCCGTCAAGACCCTTACTTTTTGACGAAGAAATCGATCGAACAGTTCGTAGAAATCAAAGAGAAATAAGGCGTAATTTACGATACATAGAAAACGAACAAGAAGACAATACTCACCCTCCAACCAACGAGATGGCTGAAAACCAAGACAATCAGCTGTCTCCTTCAATTGCAGCTAATCAAAATCCTACTCCACGTACTATGTATGACTATGCTAAACCCTCTTTAACAGGAACTGAATCAAGTATAGTTAGACCTGCTATTGCTGCGAATAATTTTGAATTAAAACCTAACACTATTCAGATGATACAACAGTTTGTTCAGTTTGATGGCTTGCAGGATGAAGATCCCAACACTCACTTAGCAAATTTCCTGGAATTTTGCGATACATTCAAAATCAATGGTATTTCTGATAATGTCATCCGTCTTCAGTTATTTCCCTTCTCACTGAGAAACAAAGCTAAACAGTGGTTGAACTCGTTACCACGAGGGTCTATCACTACTTGGGAGCAAATGATCGAGAAATTTTTACTAAAATATTTTCTGTCAGCTAAAACGGCTAAATTACGCAATCATATCTCTTCTTTTGTGCAGATGGACTTAGAAACATTTTACGATGCATGGGAGGGATACAGGGATCTATTGAAAAGGTGCCCTCACCATGGGTTACCTCCATGGTTTCAAGTTCTAACGTTCTACAATGGTGTCAATCCCTCGACAAGACAAATGATTGACGCTGCTGCTGGCGGAGCTATCAACAATAAAACACCGGAAGATGCCTACGAATTCATAGAGGAGATTTCACTGAACAACTATCAGTGGCAAGTTTTGAGCACAAAGCCAACGAAAACAGCCGGCGTCTATAACATCGATTCAGTCACCATGCTGTCAAATCAGGTAGAACTTCTCAATAAAAAGATTGATAGCTTTCTTGGTTCTACGCAGGTACATCCAGTAATAAGGTGTGACTCAAGCGAAGGAAGCGTGCATACAGAATACCAATCCTTCAATCCTACAATCGAAGAGGAACAAATCAACTATATGGGTAACAATAACTTTAGACCTCAATATAACCCATACAGTAATACCTATAATGCAGGTTGGAGGAACCACCCAAATTTTTCCTGGGGAGGTCAAGGGAATCAAAAGCCACAAAATCCTCAGGGTTTTCAACAGCCACCTTATCATCAAGAGAAGAAACCGAACCTTGAGGAGATGCTCTCAAAATTCTTATCAATGTCAGAAACCCATTTCCAAAATACCGAGATAGGACTTAAAAATCAACAAGCATCGATCCAAGGACTCGAAACTTAGATAGGCCAGCTTTCCAAACTGATCCCTAAACGACCACAAGGTAGTTTGCCAAGTAATACCGAACCTAACCCAAGGGAACAACTCAATGAAATTAATACAAACAAATGGAAAGATGAGGTAGGTCAAAATACAAACAAACCAGTGACTGTCGAATATAAACCTCGTGTGCCATACCCTAACGCGACAAGGAAACACTGCTCAGACGAACAATTTGGTAAATTTCTTAAACTTTAGAAAAAATTACATATTAACTTACCGTTTATTGAAGCTTTGTCGCAGATGCCAAATGCAATTAAATTTTTAAAAGGGATTTTAGTAAATAAGCGGAAGTTGGACGATGCATCGCATGTGGAGCTAAATGCAGTCTACTTAGCTATTTTACAGAATAAGCTACCCCACAAATTGAAAGATTCAGGGAGTTACAATTCCTTCTTTAATTGGTAGTTTAGATATACGTCATGCATTAGCTGATTTAGGGGCTAGTATTAACGTAATTCCTTACAAAATTTTTAAGCAACTAGGTCTTGAGAAACCTAACCAAACTAGGATGATCATTCAATTGGCAGATAAAACTATAAGATTTCCTAGGGTATTATTGAAGATGTACTCGTGAAAGTAGATAAGTTCATATTCCCCGTTGATTTCGTTGTTGTAGACATAGAGAAGGATAATAACAACCCTTTGATTTTAGGGAGGCCCTTTTTAGCAATAGCTAAAACAATTATTGATTTTGGCACAAGTGAGCTTACACTTCGTGTGGGAGACGAAACCATCACCCTTCAAGCTCGTAATTCTGGCATCACATCGAACATTGAAGGTAATAGTCCACACCTATCTACTAAAACTGACAATATTACTTTGCCGAAATTAAGCTTCAAAAAAGTTCACGAGCGATGTTCCAGAAATGATAAAGGACACATTCATGAAGAACGAAGGCTACGAATAGAGGAGCTAGACGAATGCCGAGAACACAAACTGAGAACATATGATAAACCGAAACTGTGCAAAAACAAGCCTGATACCTCTCCTAATCAACTTAAGGTTGGCGGTACAGTCTTACTAGATGCCGTTGATCCTCACATTGTCACTACCACACCAAATGAGGAATCCCTCTTATGGTACTCAGTATTTTCCTATTCGGTACAGTTGAGGTGAGTCATCCCAAGTTCGGCACTTTTAAGGTAAACAACACCCGTTTAAAACCTTATTTTAAAACTGACAACAGGAATGAGGAGTATGAACTCCTCAAACCACCATGATCATTCAACAGAGAGGTAAGTCGATCTTAGACTATAAATAAGCGCTTCTCGGGAGGCAACTCGAGTACTAACCATTTTAAATTATTTTAAATTCAAATTTTAAACATTTAGGTCACTAACAGAGTATTTGAAACACAGGTTCCCAACACCATACGGCCTGTAACACGGCCGTGCTTACGGCCGTGTGTAGCAGCACGGTCGTACAAAAACAGGGTAAATGATTTCCCCAAAACACGAAATGTGATAAATCCCCACGGCTGTGCGACATGGCCGTGGGTGAATTTGATACGCACAGGGGCATGTGCCCCGGCCGTGCCACTTTAAAAATTAGAATAATTATCTTATCTTATTTTTCTTTTATTAAGTTTTTTTTAGACTCAATCATTTTTTTTAGATTCATTTGTTTTCCTTTTCAAAAAAAAACCGGCTTTCCTTCAGAGTCAAGCTTGCCATCCAGAGTTATCTCCAATACTCGATCTCGCCAATCCATGGATATTATTCGTTCTTAATACAAGAAGTTTCACGCCTCCCCATATCATATTTTTGTACTCTAATATCCATCTTTGTACATTGAGGGCAATGTACATCTTAAGTGTGGGGGTATTTATTAATGATTGCCTTGTTCTCTTGAAAAAGCTCTCACATCATACTTAGGTTAAATTTTGATTGGTTTTTAATTTTGATTGATATATCTTGAATTAAAACATAGGGATTTATGCATTGATTGTTCAAACTTTAAGTCATTAAAGAATCAAGCATGATAAGTTGATTTTTAAGAATTCAAAATTATAGGTTGTTTTCCCCAAGTCTAGGTATTACTTTGAATTGGAATTCACAAGTCTAAACATCAAAAAGCCATAATTTTTGTGAGATTTTTAAGCCTTTTGAGCATCTATTCATCCTTTCATGCTCACTTTTATTATTGCTTTGAGTGCATCAGTATTGAACTGTTATTCTAGAACTTGCTTGATTATGCATGTCGAGACCACACCATTTGATTTGATATATCAAAATGATTAAGGCAGTTAGGATTAATCCATTCATGCCATAAAGAAGCCTACCTCCACGATTAACCCCTAGTAAACCCCTTAATATTAACCATTAACCCATTATTGTTGAAATCCCCCAAATTAATTTGATCCCTATTTTCGTCGAGATCTGAGTTGGAAAAGTTGCTTAGCTATGTTTTTCTTCTTTATCTAACTTGTTCTTAAAAAAAAAACTATGTATACATATTAATAATTCCATATTCTGAGAAGAAGCTCTATAGTACGCAAGTGAAGGTTAACTTTTTCTAGTTAGGCAATTTTTCAATTCAATCTCGATTCTAACCCTTTCTTTCAGATTATGACCATACCCCCTAACCAAGCCGCACTACAACCCTCTAAAGACCTTTTGATTGATGTATCATCTTAAATTATAGTGGTGGAGATTTGATTTTCATGCAAGCCTATGGTAATGACTTTTCATTATTGACTATTGCGTGCTTCATTTATTGTCCTTAAACACCTCGAGTGATTTGAGTGAATCTTTAGTGAGGATGTGAAACTCTATGATATTCTGAATCAAAGGTAATTACTTAGATGCGGAGGGACACCTATGTTTGCATGATTAAATACTCAACTTGGAATGTTTGAAACTTTTATGTTCTTTTAGTTGAACTCTCAATGTATGATTACCTATAGATTATTTTGAGATATTATCGATAAGAATTATAAGTTGAGAAGAATTTATTTTGATTATGAGTTGAGGATTTTGCTTGAGGACAAGCAAATGCTTAAGTGTGGGGGTATTTGATAAATCGTAAATTATACATATTTTTACCCCACGTTTAATGCATTTTATGGATGATTTCTCATTAGAATTAGTGAATTTGATGCTCCTAATGTTTTAATTTCATATTTTATACTTAGGAGATCATAGGAGAGTGAAAAGAACGAGAAACAGGCCAAAAAAGGAGAAAATGGGCCAAAGTACGAAATCAGCACGGCCTGGACCTCCTCACACGGGCAGACCACATGGCCGTGTCAATTTGGCAAGCTCGAACACGGCCTGAAGTAAATGAACATAGGCGTGTCACACGGGCGTGTCCCTACCGAGCCCAAGTTGAGTCTAATTTGGAAAAGGACAATTTTGAGGGTTTTTAGGCATTCCAAAGCCTATAAATATGCACTAGAGGAGGAGAAAAGGGGAGACCGAGAAAAGGGGTAAGGAATTACCCCAAGGAAGCCGATTGATCCATCTCAGAAGCCGAATTCATCATCAAGACTGAAGATCTCTCCTCAATTCCCCTCCAGGAGTTTTGGGTTTTCTTTATGTTTTGTATTCTTTATTCTTCTGAGATGTTTTCTTATTTAGTTATGAACTAAATCCCCTAAATACCTAAGGGGAATGAAACCTAAGACGAATCTTGTTATTGTTCTCTGAATCGTATGATAAATATTTAACTTGTTCTTAATTATGTGTTCTTAATTCTTGTTCTGATATCCCAGGATACTGATTCAAGACACGCTCTTATTCAAAGGAGGAATAGACCACTACAAGAAAATAGACTTTTAGCGGCGTTGTTTTTGGCCTTTAGCGGCGCTTTCACAAGCGCCGCAAAAAACGCCTCTATAGCTGATGCCGCTAAGGTTTGCGGCGTTTATTTAAAAAAACGCTACTAAAAGTCATGACCTTTAGCGGCGCTTTTCCCACAAATGCCGCTAAAAGTCATTAAATTTAAAAAATATATATTATAAAATATTATGAAGGTCATGAAAAATTAAATTTATTATCAAAATATTGAGAAGAATAATATCCATGATATAAATATTCTATTAAAAGTCATTACCAAATTAAATTTTCTATTAAAATTGTAACTAAAAATATTAAAATAAAAATAAAAATTTAGAATCAAAACTAAAATAAATAATAAAAATTAGATTAAAATATAAAGATATCAATGAAATAAGGACTTAAATCATAACCATGTAAAATATAAGATATTATCATCAAGATTTACATCCTCATCTTGCTCAAATTTTGGTGGCTTGTACCCTTTCTTGAACCATTCATCTTGTAGAATTTTAGGAATAGTTAAACGCTGCCGAAAAGAACATGCAGAATTTCAACCAAAATGCACGCGCTAAAGCTTATATTGTGATCAAAGATTGCATGTAATCATAAATTTTTTGAAACTTACGGTAAGAGGGTTTGGATCAAGAATACGCTAATCAAATTCCTGGCACCAGATCTGGAGGGTACTTACTTTCTTATACAAGCCTATAAGAAAACCATGATGGACAGCTGAAAGAAGCCTCCCAGATCTGAAATTTATCAAGGTACAAACAATTTTAATGAAGTTCTCATCTAAAAAGACTGGCCAAATCTGGAGGGTACTTACTTTCTTATACAAGCCTATAAGGCTTGGCTCATCAAAAGGCAAATAACCAGCCATGAGAACAAAGAGAATAACTCCGCAAGACCAAATATCAGATGATGAACCATCATAACCTTTAACTTTGAGCACCTGAAAATAAAAATATCAGATACCAAAAAGAAAAGGCAAAAAAAAAGAAAAGTTGCAGCAATACAGCTAATTATTTTCTAAGTTCATGAGTGAAAACCTCTAGAGCAACATAATTTGGAGTCCCACAAGCAGTGTAAAAAATGAAAAAAGAAATGCAGTCAACTGGCTCACTGTAAACTTAACAGCAGACTTTGAAGAGAAAACAAAAGTGAAAATCATGTGATTAGCAATCAAACATTGTTACATCAGTAATCAATCATTATTGACGGGGTTGGCTTAGGGAAATCATGTGATTAGAGAGTATAACGGCACAAAAATAGAAGGATAAGAAAAACTATGGAATATATTTGTCTCATATAGCATGATATAAGGCATAACATCTGTTAAAATAAAGTTGACACCTAAATGAAAGCAATAGCAGCAACAACGGTGAAAAACCCAGCAGAGAGGGTTGTTTTCATGCTAAAATTAGAGGTTATCTAAAAGGCATAGAAAAACAAATGTAAAATTTCTTTGTATTAAGTTACTTGGTCCCATATTCCAATAAATACATCCATCCATGACAAAGAAACAGGAAACTGACCTGTAAAGGAAGCATTGCTCAGTCCTGCATTAATTAAAGATAGAATCATAAAATTAGCTTAATTCTACTGGGCAAAATTGCCAAAGATCACATGTAATTCCTGTTTTAAGTAAATTTGAAGCCTTAAGGGATGGTACAAGTTACTAATATCAATGTAATTCCAGTTCATGGCTGTTATAATGGTATTGTACAAGTAAAAAATAACTTTGCTCATGTAATGATGAAAATGCCCCATCCAAGTTCAATTAGTTGCTGACAAACTCAAAAGAGCTCATATGACTATTACAATACAGATATACAGAGAAAGAGCAAGTTCTACCTTCTAAAATAGGACTAGCCTATTAAGTTATTGGTCATTCTTTAGCTAAAAAAATTCAATCATCATTATTTAGTTAGTTGACAAAAGGCTGCAACTTACATGCTGCAATTGATTCTAAAAGCCATGTGTGACCAATGACTTGTCCACCTAATTTTGTGGCTATATCCTGTGCTTCACTAACCCTCTGCCAAATAATCAAACAGCTTTGGTGCCTGCAAGAGAAAGAAGTTAATTATTTGCAAAAGTAACATTACCAACTTGAAAAACTAGAGCACACTTGAGCTCAAAAGAGTAAGACTCACATTATCCAATACCCTGAGTCTGCCAGTTTTAGGACCATCACAACACCCATGGTTGTCAAGACTAATTTCATCAATCATGAAACTTTTAACACCAAAAAGAATCAATTAATGGGAAATTTCAGTACTTGCAAAAATATCATCAGTATACGAGTTTACCTTTCAGCACAATAAAACACATACGCAAGTCAAAGATATAATTATTAAAAAAGATAACTACTCAACAGAAAAATGAGTTTCATCTAATCTAACCTTTTCCTCAGGAGACAAAGCAGATCCACAGAAAAATAGACAATCTTTTTTTTTTAATTTAAGTTTAATTAAATATTAAAATTCTTAACAATTTAAATAGTAACTCCTACTTTTAGAAACCATTGAAGTTTAATATTTGGAACTTGTATTAATAGCAATAATGCTTCTAGAAAAGCACAGCAGAAATAGCATCTACCTCTCATGAGTTTCATCAATACACTAAAATGGGAGCTATTTAAATCTAATTGCCAAAGGACAATTTTTTAACTTATGAATCTACCAAGTTGGGGGGTTTGCCTTTACAAACAAAGGCTGAACTTGGGGGAACTTTATCATGTGTGATGTTCATTTGCAAAATCAAAGTTAGTAAAAATATAAACCATCCTCTTTGTTTTGATCCTGTATTTGAACTATCTGAATTACAAACTAACAAATAAGTCTGTCGATGACTACGATTGTTCAACATGATTAGTACTCGTATCAGGGCAAGATTGTGCTTGTAGAAGCTCCAATCGGTTGAATGGTGGTGCGAATTGTAGTATGTAGTCCTCATCTGAATCCAACAAAAGAAAAAGAACAATCACACAGTCATTAAAAAAATAAAGAGTGAATAAAATTCTCAACAAGTATGATGTAACGCCCCCACGCCCGAGACCATCGCCGGAGTCGAGTATGAGGTGTTACTAAGCTTAGTTTAACATTTTTAGAACTTTGGATTATTGTTTCTACATTCACAGCTTTTAAGCTACTTGCGTCACAGTCACAAGAAAAATCATATCTCGAGTTACGGAACTTAAAATCAAGATCCGTAAATTTTTCCTGAATCTAGACTCATATACCTATCTACTAAATTTTTTCTAGAATTTTTGGTTGGGCCAATTAGTACAGTTTATTAGTTAAAGTTACCCCTGTTTCAGGACTCGACTAGTCTGACCTCTGTTTACTACGAACCACATTTCTCTCTGTAAAACATTCATATGACTATAAGATTTGTTTTTACTAAAACTAGACTCAATAAGGATTCTGAGGATATAAAATATACCACCTAATTATATCTTTATAATTTATAATGAATTTCTAAAGTTGGAGCAGGGGATTCAAAAACTGCTATGACCCTGTTTCACTAAAATTCAAATATCTTCTAACATATAATTCCTTTACCTGTTTCATTTGTTTCATGTGAAACTAGACATAATAATCTTAAATTTGATATGTATTCCATCACCAAATTCAATTTCTATAATTTTTAATAAATTTTCAAACTCGCATCAGTGTTGCTGCAGTATTCTGTTTATGGCAAATTTCATCCTTTTTATGAGTTTTTATGCACTAAGTATCTTAATAGTTTTCCTTGACATCAAACATAATCTACACTAACCATTTTCATAATTTATCATTATCAAGCATTTCCTCAACCATTCCACAACCATACCATAAGATCATTTACACAAAATAGGTATATTGCTATACATGCCATACTTAAATTTACAAGCCATTTACCAAAAGTCTTCCGGATAGTGTGACTGAGCCTTCGACCTATCCCTACTCTTGAGCTGACTTGTCCAAAACTACAATGAGTAAGAAGGAGGGAGTAAGCATAAATGCTTAGCAAGTTCATATGCAAATAATAAGTAACATAACAAACAGTTATACCAATCAACATTAGCATACATCACTAAAACACATATCACATTTCTGATCATTTTTCATCATCTTATTACCTTATAGTGGTTGTATTAATACTCAACCCGAGGGTTAAATACATACCTGTCCAAAATATCCATTTCACATCACTCACCAATACTTCTCTTTACATCTCGAATATTCCTCCATTGAGTAGAACTTTACCCGTTGAACACATCGGAATATAATTCGGATACATGGATAATTTGCATATAAGTGCCACATATTCAATCAAGCAATCATGTAACCCGCCCATAAGCGAACTCGGACTCAACTCAACGAGCTCGGGCGTTCGCATCCATAAGTGAACTCGAACTCAACTCAACGACTTCGGATGCCTAGTTACATCTCACGAACTCGGACTCAACTCAACGAGTTCGGACATTCGCATCCATAAGTGAACTCGGACTCAACTCAACGAGTTCGGATGCTCAACCATCCTAGTGACATGTACTTGTATCCTAATCTATTCCTAAGGTTCAAACGGGCTTTTTCCTCGAACACTTATCCTTGCCGTCTTCCGTAGAATGCCGAAATCAATACTCGGTAACAATTATATTTAACAAGTAGTTCACATAATTTACATATTATTTGAAATTAACCACAAAGCATACATTTCATAATAAAATTTAGCATAACATATAATTAACATCAATAACTTAAAAATAACCATTATGCTACATTATTTACACATGAACTTACCTTGGTACCAAAATACAAAGATTTTGCAATTTAGTCCACAATCTTTTCTTTTCCTCGATTGAGGTTGATTCCACGTCTTTCTTGATCTAAAATAACACATTTAGCTTATTTAATACTCACATTATCAAATTAATCCTTAACTCAAATTTTGGCAAAATTACAATTTTACCCTTAAACTTTTGCATATTTACATTTTTGCCCCTAGGCTCGGGATTAAACTTTATTCCTTATTCTTATGTTTTACAACATGCTGATCACTTTTCTCTTCTATGGAAACATCAAATTCTCACTCTAACATGTACTTATGACTATTAGGTATTTTTACCGATTAAGCCCTTTTACTCGTTTTCACTCAAAACCGAGTAGCACAAGTTGTCTAACATAATTTAGAACCCCATATTCTATCATAAAACATCAAAATACACAAATTTTACCTATGGGTATTTTTCCAAATATGAACCCTAAGTTGAATTATTGTTAGCATAAGCTTAATCGAGCTACCGGGATCTCAAAAACGTAAAAATCATTAAAAACGGGGCTTGGAATCACTTACTATGGAGCTTGGAAGCTTGAAACAAACCCTAGCTATGGAGAACCCTTGAAATTTCAGCCTAATGAAGAAGATGGACAAAAATTGGCTTTTAATTTTGTTTTTAATTCATTTTAATAACTAAATGACCAAAATACCCTTACTACTAAACTTTCCAAAAATTCCTTCCATGTCCTAATTTTGTCCATGAACTTAAAATTGGTAAAATTTCTATTTAAGACCTCCTAATTAATATTCCAAAACAATTTCATACTAAAACTTCTAGAATGCAAGTTTTGCAACTTATTCGATTTAGTCCCTACTTTCAATTTAAGCACTTTAGGCATAGAATTTCATCACGAAATTTTCACACAATCATGCAATCATATCATAAACCTCAAAATAATTATAAAATAATTATTTCTATCTCGAATTTGTGGTCACGAAACCACTATTTCGATTAGGCCCTAATTCGGGATATTACAACTCTCCCCCCCTTTAAGGATTTTCGTCCTCGAAAATCTTACCTGTAAACAGATATGGGTATTGATTTCTCATAGTTTCTTCAGATTCCCATGTAGCTTTTTCTACTCCATGCCTTTGCCACAACACCTTCACAAGTGCAACATTTTTATTCCTTAGTTGTTTGACCTCTCGAGCTAAAATCTTAATCGGTTCTTCTTCGTAGGTCATATCTGGTTGTAGTTCAATTTCTATCGGTGAAACTACATGTGAAGGATCCGAACGATACCGACGTAACATAGATACGTGGAACACATCATGAATCTTCTCTAGTTCAGGTGGTAATGCTAGCCGATATGCTACCGGTCCAACTTTTTCAATTACTTCATACGGCCCAATAAAACACGGACTTAATTTGCCCTTCCGTCCAAATATAAGGACTTTCTTCCACGGAGACACCTTTAAAAATACTTTATCACCAACTTGAAATTCAAGTCCTTTCGTTTTAAATCTGCATAAGATTTCTGTCTATTTGAAGCAGCTTTCAAACAATCTCGAATTACCTTCACTTTTTCTTCAGTTTCTTTTATTAGATCAACTCCATAAATCTGATTTTCCTTGAGTTCAGTCCAATACAAAGGCGTTCGACACTTACGACCATACAATGCTTCATAAGGTGCCATTTCCAAGCTCGTCTAATAACTATTATTGTAAGCAAATTCCACCAACGGTAAGTATCTTTCCCAACTTCCTTGAAATTCCAATACACAACATCTAAGCATATCTTCAAGAATCTGAATTATTCTTTCTGATTGTCCATCAGTTTGTGGATGAAAAGCAGTACTGGAATTTAACTTCGTACCTAACGCGTGTTGCAACTTTTGCCAAAACCGCGAGGTAAACCTTGGATCTCTATCTGAAATAATCGATAATGGTATTCCGTGTAATCTAACAATTTCTCTAATATACAGTTCAGCCAACTTGTTAAAAGAATAATCTGTACGTACCGGGATAAAATGAGCCGACTTAGTTAATCTGTCAACTATTGCCCAGATGGCATCTTTCTTTCTTGGAGTCAATGGCAATCCTGAAACAAAATCCATAGTAATCCGATCCCATTTCCATTCAGGAACCATAATAGGCTGAAGTAATCCCGAAGGTACTTGGTGTTCAGCTTTCACCTGTTGAAAAATTAAGCATTTGGACACAAACTCTGATATATCTCTTTTCATTCCATTCCACCAATACATTTTCTTCAAGTCATTATACATTTTCGTACTACCCGGATGAATCGAGAAATAACCACTATGTGTTTCCTGTAGGATCTTTTGAATCAATTCCTCATTCTTCGGTACACAAATTCGATCTTTAAACATTAAGCACCCATCAGCACCAATTCTGAAATTTGATCCCTATCAGCTTCACACTATTTTCTTTTGGCTAGCAAATCTTGATCATTTTTCTGAGTTTCAGAAATCTCTTGTAAAAACATAGGTCTTGCTCTTAACTCTGCTAGAATCGAACCATCATCTGACACTTTCAACTGAGTGTTCATAACTCTCAAAGCAAACAACAACTTTCTGCTCAAAGCATCAGCAACCACATTCGCTTTTCCCGGATGATAATCGATAACAAGCTCGTAATCTTTCAATAACTCCAACCATCTTCGCTGTCTCAAATTCAAGTCTTTTTGTGACATCAAGTACTTAAGACTTTTGTGGTCGGTATATACCCGACATTTTTCACCATACAAATAATGTCGCCAAATTTTCAAAGCAAACACCACCGCAGCCAATTCCAAATCGTGAGTAGGATAATTCCTCTCATGAGGTTTTAACTGCCTCGAAGCATATGCCACCACTTTTCCTTCCTGCATGAGCACACACCCCAAACCATTTAGAGAAGCATCACTATACACCACAAATTCTTTACCTAATTCGGGTTGTACTAACACTAGTGCCTCTGTTAATAACTTTTTCAATTCTTCAAAACTCTGTTGACATTCTTCCGTCCATTCAAATTTAACATCCTTTCGGAGTAATCTAGTTATAGGAGCAGCAATTATAGAAAATCCATTTACAAACCGCCAATAATACCCAGCTAGCCCCAAAAAACTTCTAACTTCAGTTACATTTTTCGGTGGTTTCCAATCAACAATGGCTGAAATTTTACTAGGATCAACCCGTATACCATCACCTGAAACAATATGACCCAAAAATCCAACTTCCCGGAGCCAAAATTCACTTTTACTAAACTTAGCATACAGTTGCTTATCTCTCAAAGTTTGCAAAATTATCCTCAAATGCTCAGCATGCTCTGTCTCATCTTTTGAATAAATTAAAATATCATCTATAAACACCACAACAAATATGTCCAAGTATGGCTGAAATATGCGATTCATTAAATCCATAAACACAACAGGAGCATTTGTCAATCCGAATGGCATAACTAAAAATTCATAATGACCATACCTTGTTCTAAAAGCAGTTTTAGGCACATCCGACTCTTTTACCCGCAGTTGGTAATACCCAGATCTCAAGTCAATCTTTGAAAACCATGTCGCTCCTTTTAGCTGATCAAACAAATCATCAATTCTTGGCAACAGATACTTCTTTTTGATTGTCACCTTGTTTAACTGCCGATAATCAACACACAACCTCATAGAACCATCCTTCTTTTTCACAAATAACACGGGAGCACCCCAAGGTGAAAAACTCGGTCTCACAAAACCTTTATCAGTCAACTCTTGCAACTGCGACTTTAATTCCTTCAACTCTGCTGGTGCCATTCTATACGGAGCAATCGAAATCGGAGTTGTTCCTGGTATCAAATCAATACCAAATTCTACTTCCCTGACTGGAGGCAAACCCGGCAATTCTTCTGGAAATACGTCCGTAAATTCACACACAACCGGCACTGATTCAACTTTCTTTTCAACTTCTTTTGTATTAATTACATACGCCAAATAAGCTTCATAACCCTTTCTCAAATTCTTCTGGAAATACGGCCACTACTCATTGGGGGGAAATTTGACATGCAAGTCCCCCCCTTTTTCCACATGCACTAATAGGTCCTTACGCATTGACCTATCACATTTTAAAATTTTCTCACATAAGTCCTATTGACTAAATTCACATGTAATCGACTAAATCGAAGCTTGAAATTTTCACACATTCATAATTACATATTCTAGACAATAAATATCACATTCAAACATTTCGGTGACTCGGTTTAGCGGTCCCGAAACCACTTCCCGACTAGGGTCAATTTTGGGCTGTCACAACTCTCCCCCACTTAAGAAATTTTCGTCCCCGAAAATCTTACCGGTAAATTGGTTTGGGTATCGTTCTTTCATCGAGCTCTCGGTTTCCCAAGTAGCTTCCTCGATCCCGTGTTTGAGCCATAACACCTTCACTAACGGAACCCTTTTGTTTCGCAACTCCTTCACTTCACGAGCTAGGATACGCATCGGTTCTTCTTCATAACTCATATCGGCTTGAATTTCAACCTCTGATGGGCTAATTATGTGCGATGGATCAGATCGATAGCGTCGAAGCATCGAAACATGAAAGACGTCGTGAATCTTTTCAAGCTCAGGGGGCAAAATCAATCTATACGCAATCGGACCAACTCGTTCGGAGATTTCGTACGGCCCAATGAATCTCGGGCTCAACTTGCCCTTACGGCCAAATCTGAGTACCTTTTTCCAAGGCGAAACTTTAAGAAACACCTTATCTCCCACCTGATATTCAATGTCTTTTCGTTTCAAATCCGCATACGATTTCTGACGATCTGTGGCTACCTTCAGATTTTCACGGATTACCTTTACTTTCTGTTCGGCATCTTTAATCAAATCAACTCCGAAAATTTTACTTTCACCGAGCTCGGTCCAAAACAATGATGTACGGCATTTACGACCGTACAAAGCCTCGTAAGGTGCCATCTTAATACTTGATTGAAAACTATTGTTGTAAGCGAATTCAATCAAAGGTAAATACCGTTCCCTTGAACTACTGAACTCGAGGATGCAACATCTCAACATATCCTCAAGTATCTGAATTATCCGCTCGGATTGACCATCGGTTTGGGGGTGAAAAGCAGTGCTAAAATGCAGCTTGGTACCCAAAGCTTCTTGCAATTTCTTCCAAAATCGTGAGGTGAATCTCGGATCTCTATCCGACACGATAGAAATAGGTACCCCGTGTAATCTCACAATTTGAGAAACATACAATTCAGCTAGTTTATCCAATGAAAAATCCGTACGCACGGGGATAAAGTGAGCCGACTTAGTCAGTCTATCAACAACAACCCAAATCGCATCCTTCTTACTTGCTGACAATGGCAGTCCGGACACAAAGTCCATTGTGACTCGATCCCATTTCCACTCGGGTATCATGATCGGCTGAAGTAATCCTGAAGGCACTTATGTTCCGCTTTCACTTGTTGACATATTAAACATCTCGAAACAAAGTCGGAGATGTCTCGTTTCATACCATGCCACCAAAATCGACGTTTCAAATCGTTGTACATTTTCGTACTCCCCGGGTGAATTGACATTCGGCTACAATGGGCTTCGTTCAAAATCATCGAAATGAGTTCCGAATTCCTTGGAACACACAAACGACTTCTGAACCTCAAACAATCATCATCACCAATTTGAAACTCCGATTCCTTATTCGGAACACACTCAGCCCGTTTTGCAACCAATTCATCATCAACTTTCTGAGCTTCACGAATTTGATGAATCAATAATGGTTTGGCTTTTAATTCAGCTACTAACACATTGTCAGGTAGAACAGACAAGTGCACATTCATCGCTCGTAAAGCAAACAATGATTTCCGGCTTAAGGCGTCCGCAACCACATTAGCCTTTCCCGGGTGGTAATCAATGTCAAGCTCGTAATCTTTCAACAACTCAAGCCAACGTCTTTGTCGCAGATTTAAGTCTCTTTGAGTCATCAAATATTTGAGACTTTTGTGATCCGAAAATACATGGCACTTTTCACCAAATAAGTAATGTCGCCATATTTTTAAAGCAAATACAATGGCAGCTAGTTCAAGATCATGGGTCGAATAATTTTTCTCATGTGGCTTTAATTGTCTCGACGCATAGGCCACCACTCGACCTTCTTGCATCAATACGCAACCCAACCCAAGTAGGGATGCGTCACTATAAATGACAAACTCTTTGCCAGATTCGGGTTGCACTAAAATTGGAGCTTCAGTCAAATAAGTTTTTAGTTGATCAAAACTTTTCTGACATTTCTCTGTCCATTCGAACTTAACATCCTTTTGAAGTAGCTTTGTCATTGGTGTGGCTATCATCGAGAAACCTTTGACAAATCGTCGATAATAACCGGCGAGCCCCAGGAAGCTCCGAACTTCGGTAATATTTCTTGGAGGCTTCCAGTTAAGTATGGTTGAAATTTTGCTCGGGTCAACTCGAATACCCGATGCGGATACCACATGACCCAAGAAGCTAACCTCTCTTAACCAGAACTCACACTTACTGAACTTAGCATATAACTGCTTATCCCGCAAAATTTGCAACACTAGTCTCAGGTGCTCAGCATGTTCGGTCTCATCTCTTGAATAGACCAATATGTCATCAATGAACACAACTACGAACCGATCCAAATATGGTCTGAAGATCCGATTCATCAAATCCATAAATACCGCAGGGGCATTAGTGAGCCCAAACGGCATCACTAAGAATTCGTAGTGACCATATCTCATTCTGAATGCAGTTTTGGGTATGTCCGAATCTCGAATTCGCAACTGATAATAGCCCGATCTCAAATCTATTTTTGAGAACACTGAGGCTCCCTTCAGTTGGTCGAACAAATCATCGATACGCGGTAACGGATATTTGTTCTTTATGGTCACTTTATTCAGCTGACGATAGTCAATGCACAACCTCATGGTTCCGTCCTTCTTTTTCACAAACAATACTGGTGCACCCCAAGGTGAGAAACTTGGTCGAGCAAAACCTCTATCCGTCAATTCTTGCAACTGAGCTTTCAACTCTTTTAACTCG
>NC_053428.1:50314359-50420839 GCF_007990345.1 Gossypium hirsutum | reverse complement strand
ATTAAAATGGATAGTAATGTAGGATATGGTGAGTGGTTAATTGCTTTTAACTTGAAAGTTGAGGTTAAAATGGGTTAAGTGATTGCCAAATCTAATTTAGGGGTGGAGGATTGTGTTCATGTTATATTGGATAGGTAGAGGTTGTAATGAGGTTGAAATTGTTGAAGTGTTAGCTTGGTAACTAATGAAGTAATCGGCCATATGGGGTAAAAAATGGGATGTTCATTTTAGTTGTTGTTTCATTTTTGTGAGAAATGGGTCAAGTGTTCATGAGATGAAATTGTGTGATTAGATAAATTAAAGGTAATAGTATAGTTGATGAATATATATAGATATACATATTCGGCCATCACTTAGGAGCTTATGTGATGTTGAGTTTAAGCTTTGCATATTCGGCTATATATATATATATGTAAGCCCATTCGTGATATTACCTTAGGACTATGTATATATAAGCGACAAAAAAATGGGAAAAACTAGCAAAGGTGAATGCCGAATGAGCTATAGGAGGTGTGGATGACTTTTATGCATGTGGGTGTGTGCGTATGCCATTTAGTTGGTGACATTCGGCATTTCTTAATTAACATTAGAGATGAGTGAATGAAATCGGCATGTGTATTTGTGAAAATGCCGAATGTGAACTTGGATAATATTGAGTAATGTATGTGCTTTAAAATGATGGAATGGAGTGGATGCTTTAAATGTGTTATGAACAATTATAAGTTAAATTAAGGTTTGCTAAATTACCATTGTCATTGCCGAATATACAAACATACATATGCATGTGTAATTGAAGTATGAATGTTTAGCAAGATGGTTAAACTAGTTAATTTATCGATTTAGCTCAAGAAGCTAAAGGTGGAGAGGCAAGCAAGGGCAAAGAAAAGATCATCGAGTAACCGAGTTGGAACCGTCTTACCCAACACAAAGTAAGTCATCAAGCATATATTTTGTATTGATCTAAATAGACATAATGTCTATGTAATTATGCCGAATGGAATGATAAATTTATATACATGTATGTATGTGGTGATGAAAGTGTTGAATGAAGAGAAAAGAGGTGAGATGTATTGGGTTGTTGACCTCGGCACTAAGAGTGCGGGTATAAGCATTTATGATCATGAGATTGGCGCTAAGTGTGCGGGTTTAAATTGTACAGCACTAAGTATGCGAGTTTGATTATGTAGCACTAAGTGTGCGAGTTTGATTATGTAGCACTAAGTGTGCGAGTTTGATTATGTAGCACTAAGTGTGCGAGTTTGATTATATAGCACTAAGTGTGCGAGTTGATTATATAGCACTGAGTGTGCGGACTTAATATATACTTTTGAATCATTATGGACACTAAGTGTGCGACATTATTGAGTCGATCACGGACAGCGGATCGGGTAAGTACCTTGAGTTCATGGCTAATAGGTGCTATGTCTATATTTGGAGTTGAGCATGGTAAGTTTGAACCTATGTGACAAATATACTTGAAGTCACGTACATAAGATTTATCGTGGAATAGGTGAAAGGCCGTTTAGTTGTATGATTGTAACGAAAATAAAATGATGTATGAAAATGCCTCAAATATCCTATTGATGAGTATATGGAATGTGAATGCATGATTTGGTATGAGATTGAACCGATAGGTCTGAGGAACTATGGCATGGTTCGGTATGGATGGAGTAACTAGCCTCGTTCCATTTTGTTTCCTATTGTGATAATGTTATTAATGGATGGTAGTGCATTGCTTATGACTTACTGAGTTATATACTCACTCGGTGTTTCCTTGTCACCTATTTTAGGTTTCTTGGACTCGTCTCTTTTTGCGTGATCGGGCCGTCATTGGAGTCATCACACCTGCTAGCAAGTTTTGGTACTTTCTTCTTAGTCGGCTTAGGAGAACATTTCGGCATGTATAGGCTATTATGTTGTGTTTGAACTTTGGTATGTAAACTTTTAGCCATGCGAAAATGGCATAAATGTTCGGTTGGGTTTGGTTTCATAACGTTAGGTCGTAAATCTTGATAATTCACCTTTTTATGCCATATGTCATGGTTGATTATTTTGGTGTTAAAATTCATGATATGGCAATAGTGTAGTAGGGGGATGTTTGACAATGATTAGCCTTTGGCATGGCTAGTCATGATCATAATTTGTGATATGTATGATGAATTACTAGTTAGATCAAGGAGAAATCACGAAATGGGCATAGTTGCTTTCGTAACAGATGCTGGCAGCAGCAGTGACGTGAGGTTGAAAAATCACTAAAAATAGTAGGAGTGGAATTAATTGATGAATAAATTATGTATTCGAAGCTCGATGAGTCTATTTTCATATAGAAGTAATGAAAAGATCATATGGACAGTATGTTAAGAGATATTCAGGTTCTCGTGATACAGGGCCAGAACGGTTTCTGGATTCCCTGTTCCGACTTTGGAGATTTATTATAAATTAACAAGAGATAATTAGGAGTCATGCCATATATGTACAGATTCCTCTCTGAGTCTAGTTTCTATAGAAACAAACGACATCAGTATTGAAGCTCTGTGCAGGGAGATATCCAATTCGTAATGCGCAAGGATCAGTGTAGTCGATCCCTGTAACATGGGAGACTTTGACTAATAAACTGTACTAATTGGCCTGACCAAAAATTCTACAAAAATTCTACCATATAGATATATGAGTCTAGTTCCAGGTAAAATTTACGGAACTGGATTTCAAGTTTCAGAACTCAAGATATGATTTTTAAAGCGACTATTACGCAGATTGGCAGCTTGTCTGGGAAATGTCGAATAAGTGGTTTGAAGTCTGTTAACACCTCGTGTTCGACTCCGGCGACGGTATCGGGTTCGGGGTGTTACATTGTTACAGTTCCAATCTCCAACATTTCATGAACAACCCAACTGGTGGCTGAGAACTTGCTTATCAACGAAAGTATCATTACTGCTCGATCATCGGCCGCCGGTGAAACTCTCATGATCCTCTTTGTGACAACGGCGATGCCGCCTTTATGGCGGAGAAACTCTACTCTCCCATCAGCACAAGAACATAGATGGAAGAGTATACCCAGAATAAGCTCGGTGGTTCTCTTTTCGTGTGATCCTAATTCAAGCTCGATAAGCGCGGAAACTGCTCCTGATTCAACCATCATTAGCCGATTTCTTCCCCAAGGGCAAGCGTCTAAAAGAACATGCAAAGCTGAATTTATTCCCCGTTGAGTGATCCTGGTTGTGCATTGTTTCAAAACTCCGACAATCATCTCGAAGAACTTGGGTTCTAATCTTTCGAGTACAATCGAACTTGCTGTTTCAATGATGGATTTCAATGCTGAAACCGCATGGGATTTAACCATAACCTGGGTGTTGAATTCACATCCTAATACCCAAATCAATGATTTGATAATCTGATCATTTTGTTTGGCTAACAACTTTGCTTCAGCCGATGGAATTCGAATTAAGAAAAGGGCACTTAGGGCTTCCTCTAGGCCACTAACACAGTCTTCCTTGAAACAATTTACAATAAACGACAGCATAGCTCTAGGCACCCCAGCTTCCACCATGTATTTCCTGTTTCTTTCATTCTTGACCGCAAACAAATCCAATTCCTTCAAAGCTTTCATCTTGGAATCAGGATGCTGAAGCTGTTTGATAAGTTTAAGGAAATGGAACATGGGTTTTTCAAAACCAAAGGGAAAGGGAAAGGGAAAGGGAAAGGGAAAGGGGAAGGGGAAGGGATCGTATGGGTTCCAAGGTAAACCGATGAAAACGGCGTGTGTGAAAATGAAGTTTTGAGGATACCAATTTTAGGGGGAAATTTAGGGTTTCGAAGGGAGGGGAAATTTGGGAATAAAAAGGCGCCATTTTTTAAGTAAAATGATTGTTTACGGCGTTTTTATAAAAAAACGCTCTTATTGCTTATCTTTTATAGTGTTTTTGCACTAATTTCTATTTTATACATTTTTATTTTTATATTTTATTTTTATTTATTATCAATGTTTTTATTTATTTATCAATGTTTTTTTAAAATCTAATATTTAAATATATCAAATGGTTTAGATTAAATATTTTTGAAAATAAAAGTATTAATCTAAACCCTTAACCCTTAACCTTAAATTTATAAAACATAAACCCTAAACTTTTACCCTTTAACGATTAAAGTTTAGCATATATTTTTATAATTTTGAAACGATTAAATCAAAAATTTTCCATTATTCAAAGGGATGAAGTGCAATTTTACCTTTAAAATTTTTAAAAATTTTGAAAAATCGAAATGGAAAATTTTTCATTTTAGAAAGGCAAAGACCCTTTCAACCCCCTACTTATGGCCGTAAATATATATTAATTATAGGGTTTAGGATTTAATTGAATATGATTCACTTGAGATTAACATACTACCCATGGCCCTTAAACCTTAAACTATAAAAATATAAAACCCTAAATCATAGACCTTAAATCTTAAATATTAAACCCTAAACCCAAAAATAAATTTAATCAATATTAAGTATTGCTTCCGTAATTTATTATGAACATAAGCTTTTACATTAATATCTATGTATATACACATCAACATCCATATGATGTTTTTTGGGATTTAAGGTTTAGGGGTTATAGATTAGTGTTTAGGGTTTTTTTGGGTTTAGGGGTTTAGGGGTTATATAGACTAGTGTCTATGATTTTTTAGGGGTTTAAGGTTTAGGGGTTTAAAGTTTTAGGGGTTAATATTAACCCTAAACCCATAACCCATAACCCATAACCCATAACCCCTAACTCCTAAACTTTAAACCTCAACCCTTAAACCATAATTCATAAACCTTAAAATAGTAACTCATAAACCTTAAACCTTTAACCATATACCCTAAATTGTAAATCCTAAACTATAATGATTAATTGATTCAATATTTTTAAATTAACATTATCTCTTTTACAATTATATAAGAAAATATTTATCATATAAATTAAAAATACCAATTAACTAAACCCTAAACTCTTAATCCTTAATCCTTAAATCATAAACCCTAAATCCTAAAACATAAACTCTTAATCATAGACCCTTAACCCCTAACCCCTAAACCTTAAATCCCAACACTTAAACCATAATTCCTAAACCCATAATCCATAAAACTTAAAATAGTAACTCATAAACCTTAAACCCTTAACTATATGCCCTAAATCGTAAACCCAAAACTATAATGATAATTAATTCAATATTTTAAAATTAATATTATCTCTTTTACAATTATATAAGAAAATATTTAACATATGATGTGCATCGACATCCATGTGATGTTTTTTAGGGTTTAGGGTTTTATGGATTATAGTTTAATGTTTAAGAGTTTTTAGGGTTTACGGGTTTAGTGTTTTAGGGGTTATACATTAGTGTTTATTATTTTTTTGGGGTTTAAAGTTTTAGGGGTTATATGACTTTTAGCGGCGTTTTACAGAAAGCGCCGCTAATGCTTTGGTTTTTAGCGGCGTTTTAGGGAAAGCGCCGCTAATGCTCTGGTTTTTAAAGGCGTTTTATCGAAAGCGTCGCTAATGCTCTAGTTTTAGCGGCGTTTTATCTAAAGCGCCGCTAATGCTCTGATTTTTAGCGGCGTTTTACCAAAAACGCCGCTATTGCTCTATTTTTAGCGGCGTTTTACCAAAAAACGCCGCTATTGCTCTGTTTTTAGCGGCGTTTTTTGATAAAACGCCGCTAAAGCCCTATTTTCCTGTAGTGGACCCTGTCTAAGAGTACATTTGCCATAATTAAGCAATGTTGATTACGCGCCTAGAAATAGGGTGACAAGATTTTGCTGGATTAGGGTAAACCTAATAAGGGGATCCATAGATCGAGTTAATGCAACCCTAGAGTGTTAATTAGTGAAAAGTCTCGGTTATTCAATCTAGGGATTAGATGTTATTAGTCTTGAATAGGGTTAATAACATAACTTGGGGATCTCTACGATACAAGTTGAATGAATAAATCGTCTGATTCAGAGCCAGAATAACAAGTAAAGTCTAGGTGGATTTTTCCTTAGGTATTGTCTCAAGTCAATCGATTTTCCCAAAAGCAATTCCTCAATTCTTTTCTCTGTGCGTTCTTAGTTTTAAATAATTAGTTAATTAAAACAAACCCTATTATTCCTAGGCTAGATAATAAAAAGATAGTTATTACTAGTACTTTTGGTTCCCTTGGGTACGATATCCCAGTCTTGCCATTACTATACTATTGTTCGATAGGTGCGCTTGCCTTTTCGTCGTGGTAATAGTTAGTCTAGGTTTGATCTTCACTACAAATATTTATTACTTATTACGAATCACTGTGATCAGGAACACATCATGAATCCGCTCTAATTCTAGAGGTAGCTCTAACAGGTAGGCAACTGGTCCTACCCATATCAATATGCGATAAGGCCCAGTAAACCTTGGGCTCAACTTGCCCTTACGCCCAAATCTGAACACCTTCTTCCATGGCCAGACCTTCAGAAAAACAAAATCCCCCACAGAATACTCAATTTCCTTGCGTTTTAGATCCGCATATGACTTCTGTCTGTCTGATGTTGCCTTTAGTCGACCCCGAATTAATCTGACCTTATCCTCAGTATTAAATACTAACTCAGGACCCGGAGCACGCCGCTCACCCAACTTAGTCCAACATGACGGAGTGTGACACCTACGACCATATAGTGTTTCGTAAAATGCTATACTGGTAGCTATTGTTGTAAGCAAACTCTGCTAACGGCAAGTAATCCTTTGAACTACCTCGGAAGTCAATTACAAAACTCCTTAACATGTCCTACAGTATCTGAATCACCCTCTCTAACTGACCATCTATTTGAGGATGGAACGCAGTACTGAAGTCCAACAATGTACTCAGAGCTTCATGTAACTTTCTTCAGACCCGAGACGCGAAGCGAGGATCTCTATCAGATATTATGGAAATTGGTACCCCATGCAGTCTCACTATCTTGGATACATACAACTTAGCCCGTTTCTACAGTGAATATTCTGTCCGAACCGGCATGAAATGGGTAGATTTGGTCAACCGATCCAAGATGACTCACACTGAATCTTTTTTAGAAGGTGTTAGGGTTAGCCCACTCATAAAGTCCATAGTTACTCTTTTCCACTTCCAAAGCAAAATCTTAACAGGCTGAAGCAACCCAAAAGGCAACTGATGTTCCGTTTTAACCTGATGGCAAGTTAAACATTTCCCCACAAAGTTGGTAATTTCACGCTTAAGACCCAGCCACCAATATACCTCACGGAGATCTCTGTACATCTTATTTACACCTAGGTGCATAGCATAGGGGCTACTATGCACCTCTTGTATTAAAGTCTACCTCAATTCAGTATCCCTAGGTACGCATATTTTACCTCGGAAATAGAGTACCTCTTCACTATTCATCCCAAAATCTACAGTATTACCATTATCAATCTGACGGAACCGAATACTCAATGACTCATCTTCCAATTGTTTACTCTTAATCTGTTCAATCCACACTGGTTTAACTTTGAGCTTAGCCAACAAGCTACCATCATCAAATAAGCTAAGAAGAGCAAACATTGCTCTCAGATCAGTCATAGCCCTACGGCTCAGTGCGTCGGCCACCACATTGGCCTTACCAAGGTGGTATTCAATCGAATAGTCATAATCCTTAAGCAGCTCAATCCATCTACGTTGCCTATGATTTAACTCCTTTTGAGTGAGGAGATACTTTAGGCTCTTGTGATCCGTGTAAATAATACACTTTCCACCGTACAAGTAATGCCGCCAAATCTTCAATACGAATACGACTGCGGCCAACTCCAAGGCAAGTGTTGGGTAATTCGCCTCATGAGTCTTAAGCTAGCGAGACGTATAAGCTATCACCTTACCCTCTTGCATCAACACACAACCCAAACCAACATGTGATGCATCACTATAGACATTAATTCTTTCCTAGAATCTAGTTGAATCAAGACAGAGGCCTCAGTCAAAACTTTCTTGAGCTCCTCAAAGCTCTCTTACTGCGTACCAGTCTAATTAAAGGTCACATCCTTACATAACAGCTTAGTTAAGGGTGCGACAATCAGTGAAAAACCACTTTACAAATCCCAAAAAAGTACGAATTTTTGATACAATCCTAGATTGCTTCCAATCTAAAACAGCCTCAATTTTCTGAGGATCAACCCTAATCCCCTTGATAGATACCATATGACCCAGAAAATGTTACCTCACGTAACCAGAACTCACACTTGCTGAACTTGGCATACAGTTGTTTCTCTCTCAAGATTTGCAGAGCTACCCATAGATGCTTATCATCTTCATCTTCCATCCTCGAATACACCAGTATGTCATCGATAAATACCACAACAAACCGGTCCAGACAGGGTTGAAACACCCTATTCATCAGATCCATAAAAGCTACCGGTGTATTTGTTAGTCCAAATGGCATTACCAGGAACTCGTAATGACCATAATGAGTCCTAAATGCCGTCTTGTGCACATCAGCCTCTTTAACTATCAGTTAGTGATACCCCAATCGAAGATCTATTTTAGAGAAAACTGATGCTCCCTGCAGTTGGTCGAACAGATCATCAATTCTTGGTAGGGGGTATTTGTTTTTAATTGTCAACTTATTCAGTTGTCTATAGTCAATGCACATATGCATGGATCCATCCTTCTTTTTTACAAACAAGACTAGTGCTCCTCACAGAGACACACTAGGTCGGATACCCACGATCCAGTAATTCTTGAATTTGGCCTTAAGCTCGACAAGCTCTTTCGGTGCCATTTTATAAGGGGCGATATACACCAGAGATGTACCAGGAAGGAGATCAATCCCAAACTCCACTTCACATTCTGGAGGTAATCCCGGTAACTGTTTAGGAAAGACATCCGAAAAATCCCTAACAGTCTTGTATCCCTTACCAAAGAGTCGCCAACATCTGAAACATTGACATAGGCGAAGAACGCCTCACAACCCTTGCGAACAAACTTCTCAGCCTTTAGTACAGAAATTACATTACTCAAACAATTTTGTCGTTCCCTAATTACCACTACTTCCTCGTCTTCCTCAGTTCTCAAACCAACTCATTTAGTGGCACAATCCAAGCTTACCTGATGTTTAACTAACCAATTCATGCCCAATATTAGGTCGACTTCTCTGAAAGGAAGCTCTATAAGATTGACCGGAAAGACAACTCCTTGTATCTCTAAGGGAACATCTCTAAACATCTTATTTATCCAAATTAACTACCCTAGCGAGCTTAAAACAGTAATCTCACTTATAGTGTTTTCAACCATAATACCCAACATCTTAGACACAGAGCATGCTACATATGAATGTGTAGATCCAATATCAATTAATGCAATAGAAGGAACCTTATGGATAAAGAACGTACCCGTTATGACATCTAGAGCATCTCCGTCCTCTCGGTGATGTATAGCATAAACCAATACCGGTTGTCTCACCTCTGAACAACCAGCACCTCTCCCAGTGCTCCACGACCATAGCCCACACCATTTCCACTCCTGGCCTAACATCGGCCTCTCAGTGGCAACTAACCATCTCGCTGAACATTACCAGAACTAGTAGCTTGCACCTGCTCAGGCCTCTGTGGACAATTATTGACACGGTGCTCTAATGATCCACATCTCAGACATGCACCCATCTTTTTCCAACATTCGCCCTGATGGCGTTTTCCACAATCAGCACAAAACTGCAGTCCAGAAGTAGCAGCAGTAGGGGTCCTTACTCTGATTGGCCCATCAGCTCGATGCTTTTTCTTAAACATCTGAAAAGAATTTGAGGGCTCAGCATCCCTCTTACCTCTACCTTTCTCCCTGTTCTGGTCCTCAGCGCGCATCACATCCTCGGTGATTTTTGCCTTGTCAACTAAGGTTGCGAAGTCCCACTCCCTCTGAAGAGCTATCAGAACCCTTAAACCATCTTTGAGGCCATCTGAAAATCGAACAAACTGTTCGTATTTTGTTTCCACCATCCCACGTGCATAGCAGCTCAGTCGTAAAAATTCAACCTCATATTCAGCCATTGTCTTATCTCTCTGAGTTAAATTCAGAAATTCCCTTTTACGGGCATCCACATAGCTAGCACCCAAATATTTAGCCTAGAATTTAATCTTGAAAAACTCCCAGGTCAAACGATCGACTTAAGTTCCCTCATTGACAGTAAGCCACCACTGGTAAGCCTCGTCTCTCAATAGGGATACTGCACCTTTTAGCTTCTGATCAGGGGTGTAGTTAAGGTCATCCATGATCCTTTCTATGGTCTCAATCCAATATTCAGCCACATTAAGGGCAACTCCAGCAATACCCCTGAATATTTCTGCCCTATTAGACCTGAGTCGTTCCGTAACTGACCTACGGCCCACAGTGCCAGTACTAAGCCCAACGACCCTTTCCAGAATTCTCTACATTACTTGGGACAGTGCGTCGTCCCCAGTAGCTCGATTTTGAGACCCTGTCTCAGTCATAGGTGAAGTTGGTGCCTTTCTAACTTCCTCATTAGACTGGTGTCCAGAAGACAAAAACCCAGCCCGAGCACCTCCACGGCCTCTGTCGCGGCGTCTACCACAAGTTCCTCTAGTGCTCACTATCCTATTACACTTTTATCTGTATTAAAAGTTTTATGCTAGTCATATTATTGTTCCAGTGTTTATTACTGATACCTTATGAACAATATTACCTTAGAGTTTTGTTTTCACAGTTCGTATCCTTACTACGGTTCGTAGTTTACTCTAACTAAAGAGTCTCAGTACAGTTTTACTACCTAAAGTAGTCCCAGAAATAACATTTCAATATTATTCTTTTAGAATAAACAATTAGAAAACTTACAGGATCAGCGCAGAGACTTAGTGTACCACGCTTTCAGTAGAACATTTTCAAATAATCATTTTTTTAACCATTTCAAAACACTGTTGTTAAAATTTCCACGTTTTTGAAAAACCCAAATCCACAGTTGAGTTTTTTAACCTTGCTCTAATACCACTAAATGTAACGCTCCTAACCCGGCCTAGACGTTATGGCCGAATCTGTGATATCACATTGGAGTGTTTTTCCATTACACAAATTGCGTGAAAATTTGTTCTACATAAACCTTCTTTAGGTTCTTAACAAGGTTTAGGATGTCCGATTCATTGTGAAAACTCAAGTTTTCTTATCAAATTATTAATTATTTTACTTTGTTATTAAATTTTAAACTAGTGTTTGTTGTAGAAGTTTTCAAAATGTAATACATAATCGTGGTGTTTTCAGAAAAACATTTGTTTTTATTTTCTTGAAAATTTGAAAGCTACTACTACTAGGTTAAAATTCAAGTAACTAAATCACCAAATTAAAATAAAATAAAATTAAAGAGGCCTTATTACAAAATGAAAACCCAAAATAAAATCTTAATCATAATATTTAAAAGAAACCTTGTCGAGTGGCCACCTCTGAGTACTTTATCGCCTCGATCCATCTAAGCCCGGGGATTTCCTGCACAGCAAGCGATGGGAGAGTCTACGAAAACTCAGTGTGTGAAATCCCATATTAGCAAATAGTCAGAGTAAGCGCCATTAGGGCCTAAGCCCATTCAGTTTCAGTTAGGGACCTTAGCCCCCTTTCAGAAGCAGTAGCAGTCTGGGCCTGAGCCCATTTCAGCATAGTATGTAAATAGAGAATCCTACCTAATCCATCCGCTACACACCATCTCCGTACCAGCCCTACACACCACGTGGGGATAAAATTGACCCACCCAGCCCTACACAAAGTTGTACCGGTTGTGGCACTAAAACAGTATTTACAGCAGAGCTGCCAGTAATAAGCTTATAGCCTTTCACTACACTTCTTCCAAAATCATATATCCCACCCCATGCAATACAACATAATATAAATGTACATACAGTAAAAATGGCATACTTAAAAAGTCATACAACACATAGGGGTAAAACAGTCATCTTACCAAAATAATGGCCTCGGTATACTTACTGGCCAAATAGTAGGTCCACAGTCATCTTGGGCGACCAGTGCAACCTTAACAGTCAATCAATGGTAATGGGCCTACGTCCCTTATTGTGGGCCCAAGTAGGCCCACACGCCCGTGTAGCATCAAGCAGCCCAGAAATGGCCTTGGCCATGCAAACTACACAGCCTAGCCCAATATTCTCTACACCTTCGTGCGGTTTACTCATGTGGGCCCACGAGCTTGTGGGGCCCAAATGACCCATTTCGGCCCAAAGTGACCCAAACTCATGAAATCGCTCGTGGTGGTCTCTTCAAACAAATGCTTGCACTTATGCATTTAGATAACCACACGAGCGAACTCACGCCCGTGTAGCATCAATGGAAATAGCTTCTGACTTTTGCCATTGTATAAATGAAGTAGTGTGATAACACACATGAAGCGTTTGAAGTTAACCTTGCTTCGAATACTCTTGTACCGGAACCAAATCAACATAACACCTATTCAGTTACTTGACTTCTGTGTAACACCCCAATCCCGTATCCGTCGCCGGAATAGGTAAAGGGGCATTACCAGACTTGAAACTCATATCAGAACAGTAAATTTTTTTTTTGAACATTCCTTTAGATAAATACTAAAGACAGTCAGGGATATACATTAACCAAAATATTCTTCGGCCACTGGTCTATTCTATACATGCCATAAAATAATTCAAAACATAACAGTAACAAGCAGTGGATAGTGATAGTGTGACTAGTTACTGACGATCCCCGAGCCTGTAACTTCGAAATGAGATCTATAAAACAGAGGAAACAAAGTAAACGGAGTAAGCATTACAATGCTTAGTAAGTTTTAAGTAGTGTCAACAGATAACAATTAAATTATAACATAGTTGTTCGTATTTTTATTTCACTCTTCCTTCGGGCATACCATCCCTTTACCGAATATGCACATCTCATCATATACAATAGGCAGATAAACTTTCACATAAAAGTGAGCTCATGTGACATAGATATATTGTATAATTTCACATAACCTCTCACACTGATCCGATGTCACATAATCATAGGAATAGTCTCATAGATTGCTCACGTATGCATCACATAACTACCTTATGATTTTAGTTCAAATCAAGCTCACATATAAACTTGGAGTACATACCTGTTTAGCCTTTCGCATTGAATATATTTATAAGCAATTCTTATTGCGAAGTCTTATAGCTTTAACCTCTACTCGGATTATCGGCGAGACCTTTAGCTCAGATGAAATCTCCACACGAAGTCAGCGGGTCTTAACCCAGACATAGTCACCACATATGGTCATCTGGTCTTTAATCCCAGGTTTACATCATAGAGTTTCATGCATATTTATTCACATGTTACAACATTCACATCGACTATCATATTTGTAATTCATTTACCTCATCAAATATCTAATAAAACACACCTTCCGCCGTCTGTCATTTGGCCACAATATATATATACACATCTCATACATATCTCACATTAGCCATTCGGCTTTACCTCATATCCATCTCATACACGTTTCGCATTAGCCATTCGGCTTTACCTCATATCCGTCCATCGCATACACGTTTCGCATTAGCCATTCTGCTTTACCTCATATCCATCTCATACACGTTTCGCATTAGCCATTCGGCTTCGCCACATATATACACTTCCACGTTCATCACATTGGCCATTCTACCTTATCATATATATGCATGTTCACATTCATCACATTGGCCATTCGGCCTTATCACATATATGCATGTTCACATTCATCACATTGGCCATTCAGCCTTATCACACATATGCAAGTTCACATTCATCACATTGGCCATTCGGCCTTATCACATATATGCATGTTCACATTCATCACATTGGCCATTCGGCCTTATCACATATATGCATGTTCACATTCATCTCATAAAATCCTAAATCAAATATAAATTTTCATGTATTCACATCACAATTATCCAAATATACTTCACATACCACATATACTTTCACGTATACACTTTGTCTTGGCTGAATCTTTATCTATCATTTTCCAATGAATAATTCAATTTCATGCCATACTATTATTTCATATTCGAATACTTATAACTTACAATTTCACAAATTTTAATATCAAAGATCCATCTAACACTCATATATCATTTTACAATATCACAATTTAGAATTCACGTATGGGTTTAATCAATAGCTTATGAGCAACTAAAACAAGTTTTATCCATGTCTACAACATAACCACAAATTCTCTACAAGCTGTTTTTCCTGAGCAACAGTCGTTAATTTATTTGTAACTGGGGCTACGAAATTCCAAATTATGTGCCGTTAATTTTCCATGAAAATAGACTCGTATATCCTCTATCCATAAAATTTTCAGAATTTTTGGTTTGGCCAATCAATACCATATTTTTCTTAAAGTTTCCCCTATTTTACTGCTTGACTACTCCGACTACTCTTCACTAAGAATTTAATTTCTCATTGTACCGAATTCAAAATATGTTTTCGTTTATTTTGTTTGAAACTAGGCTCATTAAGGAGTCTAAGCATATAATTTTATCTTATAATCATTTTTTTACGATTTATGATGATTTTCCAAATACTGAACAGGGGATTTCGGAGCCATTCTGACTCTGTCTCACACAACCTTGAAAATCTCATTACCGTCAACCGCTTTGCTTACACGATTTCTTTTATACGAAACTAGACGTATCAAGCTTTAATTAAATAATTTATTCAGCCTTTAACTCAACTCCCACAATTTATGGTAATTTTTCCAAAACACGCTACTGCTACTGTCCCTAGCAGATTTATACAATTTACTCTGTAAAGTTCTCATTCACATATTTAAAACCTAATATCATATATGCCGTCATTTAGAAAAGTCATTGACCTTAACGTATATACATAACTCATATTCATCCCGTTTTAAAACTTAAAACTTACAAAGGAATCAAACTCAATTACTTAAGAACTTACCATTGAGTTTAAAACATATCATCATATATAAGTACTTCTTATTATCACATACAAATCATAATTTAAATATCACTTTTCTAATAACCAATCGGCTAAGGCTCATAGAAGTAACTTATTCCTTATCATTTTACTATAGGTAATTACACCAATTCATAGTCCCATCTTTACCCGTATTCCATATCATTCTTCATTATAACTAAACTTATATGCTAGAAACTTACCTTAAGAGTTGTCGACGACTATAATTCTACGGCTATTCGCTTAGTTTTGTCTTCCCTTTTTCCGACTTTTGTCCTTGATGCTCTGGAGCTAATGATTAACAAATTTACAAATTAAAAAAAATTCTACCATGACAATTATAGCCGAATAACATAGACTAAGAAATTAATGTACATATAAAACGTATACATATATAATTAGCTCAACCTTCAATAATTCAATTTGCTAATTAAAACATAGAAATTTGTAACCAATTCAAAATTCCTTAACAACGACCGAATATCAAAAGGGCTATCAAAGGACATCATCAACTAACTAACAAGCTTCAATTGTAATTCAAAACTTAAGTTCACATTCGGCCATTATAAGCAAAACAACCATTCAAAGCTCACTTCAATTATTTAACAAATAAAACTAATGTTTAATACTATCTCCCAATTTGGTATGAGTTACCGAATGAAATTAAACTCCTAATTCATGCACTAAAATCACATTCGGCACAAGCAAACTTCATTTCAATTATGCCACTCTTAAACTTATCCATAATACCCTAAGTTCATTTAGTAGCTAGGCAACAATTATACAAAAACAACAAGCATTTAACAACAATGTACTTAACCAATTCCTTAAGCATACATTCGGCAATATATATATTAATGACTAAAACACTTAGGCCAATTCTAAAACATCCACAAATCTTCATGCTTACATGCCATAACCGTATGGTTCTTATCACACTTGGACCACAAAATGCATAAATTTCACAAATTCTAATTACTATCATAAGCTCAATTTCGGCTAACACTCAATTAAATACTTACAATTTAGCACTAATTTAGCATTTCAACATAGCCGATTGTCATTAAGCAATTAAGCCACAAACATTTAATTTTACCAAGCTCAACTCATCTATAATCAACCCTCAATACACTAAAGCATCAAAAACAACATCAAAGAAATACAAACATCCATGACCGAATGTCATCTTCATAACTTTACAAAAACATTTGCCATGAGCTAGCTTCTATACTTGATGACCACTCCAAATATACAAAGATTTTCAATGAAAGAGCATTAACATACCTTAATCCACTTAAAGGTGACCAAATGCCTTAACTTCAATTTCTTCTTTTCTTTCTTTAGGTACGGCAATGGAGGAAGAAAAAGATGAACCAACTTTGTTTTTGTCACCCATTTCTTTTAATATAAGTTCATATTTCATATTATTTATTCATTTAACATTTAATTTATTAATATAAAAGGCATAAAATGTCCATCATCCACTAACCTTGCCGTCCACTAACTTAAGGAAGGAATATTTAACATGCAAGTCCCCATATTTTAAACCATACAATATTTGGCCACTACAAATTAACCTATCACATTTTCAAGTTTCTCACATAAGTCCTTTTTAATAATTCCACATTCAAATGACAAAATTAAGACACGATACTTTCACACATGAAACTTTACATACAATAAACATAGAAAAGAAAATTTATATAATTTTGTGACTCGATTTTGTGGTCCCGAAACCACTTTCCGACCAGGGTCAAATTAGGGCTATTACATTCTGTCTTTAAAAAACTAACGAAGTTTGAAATCAAACGTATTTTCCTTTCCAATGCAAACTGCAATCACCCCCTTGGATTTTTGGAGACATGCCAAAACAACCTCAATCGCCACCTACAGAAACCACAACTCTTGTAACGCCTTGAATTTGGGCCTAGAAGTATTGGGCCTTTAGTATGGGTCCGTAAGGAGGTTGTATATAAGCATTTAATTGTACAAGGAAATGACATAATTAAATGTCTACTTTAATGGTTAATGGCCCTAAAAAGTGTTGGAGAAATCTTGGGTTCAAACCTGGGCTTTAGCAAAACTTTTGGTAATAAGTGAATAAAACCCTGGGTGCTTAGATGAAGGCCTTTTAAATTATTGTGGTAAATAAGTGACACAAGAAAGCTTATGGTCTAGTGGTTGTGGCGTCATTAAGGTTGCAAGGGAGCCTGGGTTCAAGTCTTGGCTCTTGTAATTTATTTTGGTTTTTCTTTTAAAGGAACCTAGACTCTAGCCTATAGACCTTATATTTAATTGAGGATAAAATTTGACACAGAAAGAGCCTGTGGTGGAGTGGCAAGGTGGCGTGTTGTGTAATTATGAGGTCTAAGGTTCAAGTCTTGGGATGCGCAATAGAGTATTTATTTTTCTATTTGAGCTGTGTAGGAGGTGGAGTTAGACTGGAACTCTGTGGTTGAGGTGGTCATAAGAAAATAAAGAATTTTCAACCTAATGGTTGAATGTAATCCCACATCGGGAAGCAAACATGGGAATTGGTGAGAAACTGGCTTTAAATAGAACGAACCAGATGAGTTGGTGAAAACGAAAAAAAAGGTGATTAAGACCCAATGCAGAATGTGCCAAGGTTGATGATCGTGGACTTCGGCATGTTCTCGTAAACAGGTGTGTATTCACGCCCTTCTTTGTTAGAAATCGGCAAAAGCTGAAAGCCGCCACGAGCGTTCTCGTGTTCTGGAGCTATTCTGAGCCTCGATTGGCTGAATGAACGGATGGGCCCGTGGGCCTGCTTGTGTAAATCTAACTGTTAGGTGGGAAGTAGTTGGGCCTGATGGGCCATGTGAACGAGATTGGGCCTAAAGGGGCCAAATGAATAAGTGTGGATCTGTTAGTGTTTAGTAAATGGGTGGTGGACCTAGTTTTTGGTAACTACTCAAGCAGACATAAAACTTAAATAATTAATTAATCACGACCGTGGACAAGTCATAAGGTTAAGGTGTGGCAATGGGTATATGCATGTCTAGGATTGGATCTAGGGAGAGCTTTGTACTTAAGAGGTCTTAATGACTCACCTCCTCTTCTCTGGAATCCTACCTGGTGCATAATATCTGTTCACTTTAGCCAACGTGGACTTGTTAACGGGTTAAGGTAAGTAATAAACCCATAATAAAGAGAAATTACTAAAATACCCTTGATTTGTAAAATTACTGAAATACCCCCGATTTGTAAAATTACCGAAATACCCTTGATTGTGAAATTACTAAAATACCCTCGATTTGTAAAATCATCAAAATACCCCCAATTTGTGAAATTATCGAAACACCCTCGATTAGTAAAATTACCGAAACACCCTCGATTTGTAAAATTATCGAAACACCCTTGATTTGTAAAACTATCGAAATACACTCAATTGTGAAGTTACTGAAATACCCTCGATTTGTAAAATAATCAAAATGCCACCGATTTGTGAAATTACTGAAACACCCTCGATTTTTAAAATTACCAAAATACCCCTGATTTGTAAAATTATAGAAATACCCTCGATTGTGAAATTACTGACATACCCCTATAGGGTAAAATGACTATTTTGCCTTGAGGGTAAATGACCGACTTAAACTTCGAATTTGACTGTTTTGATTATGAATGTATGACTGCGTTTTAAATGACTTGACTGTGGTTATATGACTGATATGCTCTTAAGATATGTTTAAAAGACTGTTACTGAGTATGGCCATTCTGCATACACGTGTAATGATTGAGCAAGACATACACGACATATTGCATGGGTTAGGAATTATGGAACGAAGGAAGTATATGAGGATCGCATGGTTGCTTGACGATCGTGGATCCACCGATGGCTATTAAGCCTAATATTTGATTAGCAACTTGTTGCAATGAAGGTAGTACCGCAACCGGGCTGCTATTGATGTGTATCAGATGGGTGGGTTGATATTTATATCCCCACATGATGTGTACCGGGGGACAGAGTTTGTGTGTAGCAATTGGATTATTGGGGTGGGTTGCACAGCATTGCATGTATGATATTATTGTGATATTTTTGTGATGTGGACTTCGATCCAACTGAGGCTAAGATGGGCTAGGCCCAATTAATTCTGTTATGGGCTGTGACCCAAATGATATTGTAATGGGCTTTGGCCCATGTATGCTCTGAACTAGATTGTACTATTACTATAATGGGCTCCGGCCCAAACTGATTCTGAATTCTGTCTGTTTACTGACTGTTACTCTAGTAAGGGGATTACACACTAAGTTTTTGTAAACTCACCCCGTTTATTAACTGTGCAGGTAATCCCCAGCGTTAGGTGGATCGATGTCGCAGAGGGGCTTAGAGACAACCACACAACTGCACATGTTTTTCTATTTTGTTTATTTAGTTAAGCACTTTGGTTTTTTATTTAGGTTGTATTAAGGCCTCTTTATTCTCTTAACTTTCTTTTTGGGAAATTTATTTAGTATGCTTAATATCTGTTAGAAGTAGGGCATGGTTTTCTAAAAAAACAACTGGTTTTCAAAATATTACATTTTCGCAACTATTTAAAAGTAAGCTTCCGTAGCAAGTAAGGTTTTAAGGGAATTAACATTTCACAAGTTTTAAAATGGCCAGAGGTTTTGAGTAGTAAGAAGGGTTTTCAATGAGAACATGGTTTTCGAAAAACACTTCAATGTGACACGCCAGATTCGGGCCTAACTTCTAGGCTGGGTTTGGGGTGTTACATTTAGTAGTATCAGAACCAAGTTGCAAAACTCGACTGTGGAGTGGGTTTTAAAATTGGATTTTCGAAAGAATTGATTCAAAAAGGTTTGAAAAGATTTAAAGTATTTGAAATATTTTTCTAAATATTTTCCTGAAAGTGTGGTTACCAAGTCTCCGACACCGAATCCGTAAGTTTTCTGTTAGACTGTACTTAAAGTTAGATTTTGTATTTATTCAGTGTATGTTCTGGAAATCAGATTTTTTTTAGTTAGCAACAATACTGTGATGGATTTCGAAGGCAAGCAAGGTCACGAGGAGTTTCCCATTTCCCCGGAACATGAGATGGTTCAGGAAACTGTAATCAAGGTAAGTCTACTAAATTCGGGTAACAATAACCCAGAGCTTGGTACGGAGGCACTGATTCGGTTGGTAAGGGAAGTGCTTGAAGAAGTGTTCGAGGCAAGAGCTAAGACGTATGGTGAAACACTTCAGGCTCAACATTTGGAGTGCAACAGGAAGAGGGATCACAGTTCCTTTTAAGTCAGATGTGTTTTGTTTGGATGTGATGTTTGAATATAGAAATTGTAGGCATGTGTGGTAAATATCTGTTTGCTTCTGTAGTTAGATGTATTGGTTGGGTATGAGAGGTTTTGAGATTAAGTTAAAAGTGTATTCGTGTAGTTTGGAACTAGAGTGCGCAGCGGGAGCAGAGTGGTGTAGATTGAGCTAAGCGCTTGTTCAGATAGTTGGAAATTTTGAGGACAAAATTTCTTTAAGGGAGGTAGAATTGTAAGGCCTCGAATTTAGGCTTAGAAGTATTGGGCCTTTAGTATGGGTCCGTAAGGAGGTTGTATATAAGCATTTAATTGTACAAGAAAATGACATAATGAAATGTCTCTTTAGTGGTTAATGGCCCTGCAAAGTGTTGGAGAAATCTTGGGTTCAAACCTGGGCTTTAGCAAAAATTTTGGTAATAAGTGAATAAAACCTTGGGTGCTTGGATGAAGGCCTTTTAAATTATTGTGGTAAATAAATGACACAAGGAAGCTTGTGGTCTAGTGGTTCTAGTGTCATTAAGGTTGCAAGGGAGACTGGGTTCAAGTCTTGGCTCTTTCAATTTATTTTGGTTTTTCTTTTAAAGGAACCTAGACTCGGCCTATAGACCTTATACTTAATTGAGGATAAAATATGACACAGAAAGAGCCTGTGGTGGAGTGGCAAGGTGGCGTGTTGTGTAACTGTGAGGACTAAGGTTCAAGTCTTGGGATGCAGAATGGAGTATTTATTTTACTATTTGGGCTGTATAGGAGGTGGAGTTGGACTGGAACTCTGTGGTTGAGGTGGTCATAAGAAAATAAGGAATTTTCAACCTAATGGTTGAATGTAATCCCACATCAGAAAGCTAACATGGGAATTGGTGAGAAGCTAGCTTTAAATAGAGCGAACTAGATAAGTTGGTGAAAAAGAAAAAAAAAAGGTGATTAAGACTCAATGCAGGATGTGCCAAGGTTGGTGATCGTGGACTTTGGTGCGTTCTCATAAATAGGTGTGTATTCACACCCTTTTTTGTTAGAAATTGACAAAAGATGAAAGCCGCCACGAGCGTTCTCGTGTGCTAGGGCTATTCTGGGCCTCGATGATCTGAATGGACCTGATGGGCTCATGGGCCTACTTGTGTAAATCTAGCTGGTAGGTGGGAAGTAGTTGGGCTTGATGGGCCATATGAATGTGATTGGGCTTGATAGGCCATGTGAACGAGATTGGGCCTAAATAGGCCACTATAGGAGAACAGACTTTTAGCGGCGCTTTTTTTACAAACGCCGCTAAAGTCCATGACCTTTAGCAGCGCTTTTCCCGAAAACGCCGCTAAAAATCGTAACCTTTAGCGGCGCTTTTCACACAAACGCCACTAAAGACATGACTTTTAGCGGCGCTTTTCTCACAAACGCCGCTAAAAATCATGAACTTTAAAAAATATATTTTATTTTAATTAAATAATATTTATTTCTATATTAAATATTATATTATGTTTAATTTTTGAAATTTGAACTTTTAAGGATAAATAAAAAATATTAATTAAATTAAATTTTCCATTAAAATTTAAACCTCAAAACTAAATATAAAAATTAATGAAATTAAATTTAATAGATAAACATTGATTCAATATGTAATTTAATACATAAAAAAAACACACACACAGAGACACACAAAGTATTACAATTTCTAAAACAAAATTTGTAACACCCCGTACCCGAGACCGTTGCCGGAGTCGGACATGAGGGGTTCACAGACTAAATTCGCTTACTATCGCAGTCCATTTTAAAAATTTCCAGGCAGTTGGCTAACTGCGTCACTGTCACCTTAAAAATCATAACTTGAGTTTCACAACTCGAAAATCAGTTTCGTAATTTTTCCCTGAAACTAGACTCATATTCCCATCTACATATTTTTTTCTAGAATTTTTTGTTGGGCCAATTAGTACAGTTTATTAGTCAAAGTCTCCCATGTTACAGGGATCGACTACACTGACCTTTGCGCATTACGACTTAGATATCTCCCTGCACAGAGCTTCAATACTGATGCCGTTTGTTTCTATAGAAACTAGACTCAGAGAGGAATCTATACATATATGGAATGACTCCTAATTATCTCTGGTTAATTTATAATGAATTTACAAAGTCGGAACAGGGAATCCAGAAACCGTTCTGGCCCTGTCTCACGAGAACCTGAATATCTCTTAACATACTGTCCATATGATCGTTTCGTTACTTTCCTATGAAAATAGATTCATCAAGGTTCGTTTACATAATTTATTCACTATTTAATTCCATTCCTACTATTTTTAGTGATTTTCCAAATCTACATCACTGCTGCTGTCAGCATCTGCCTTTAAGGTAGACTTTACCTATTTCATAGTTTCCATGATTCAACTAGCCCTTTTAGCATAAATAGCACAAATTATGATAGTGATTAACCATTCCCATGGCCAATCCTTGTTAAGCATATCCACACCTCTCAATAACCATATCCATACCAAATGATTATAACATTATGCTCAAACATATATATAAGCCATTTTCGCATGGCTATCCAAAATTATACAAATCCAAAGGGTCCATGACCCACAACAAAAAGGGTAGTCCTATACATGCCATTTCGAAGTTCAACCAAAATTGTACCAAAAGGGGGGGCTTTGATAGTGTGGGCGACTTCGACTTCAAAATCCCGAGTCCGATAGCTGAAGAACCAAAATCTATAAAACAGAAAATCAAAGAAACGGAGTAAGCAATTTATGCTTAGTAAGTTTTGAGCAAGGGATTCCAGCACAACAAAAGTATAGCATTCATATAACTAAACGGATAATTTCATATGCACAAATTCTCAATATCATACTTACTTCACATTACCAACCCTTATGTTCATACACAAAAGATCAACTTAGCCAAAGGCCGGTAGCTCATTTATCAACTGAGCGAATACTTATTTGTAAGGGCTCAACTAATTCAAAGCACATACGAAACATACCTCAATGTTGGGATGTTACAAGCGTATTAACTGAAATTTTTACAGCAAGATCGTTCATTCCCGAATCACGTACCTTCAGAATTTAACCGGATATAGCTACTCGTTCAAATGCCTTCGGGACATAGCCCGGTTATAGTAACTCGCACAAATGCCTTCGGGACTTAGCCCGGTTATGGTAACTCGCACAAATGCCTTCGGGACTTAACCCAGATTTAGTAACTCGCACCAATGCCTTCGGGCTTAGCCCGGAATTAGTAACTCGCACAAATGCCTTCGGATCTTAGTCCGGATATGGTCACTTAGCACAAAGCCTTCGGGACTTAGCCCGGACATCATTCAAATAACCATGCACATTTAACAATAAATCATGGCACATTCGTATTTCATTTTCGTTAGCAAAACTCAAACACAAGACACTTATCATTCTTGCAATTTCGGCTCAATAGCCACACACAAAGAGCATGATTTTGATTTGCTTAAAACATGATCTAATCAAATCATAATTTAAGCTCTATTACTCAAGAACTTACCTCGGATGTTGTCGAACGATTCCGATGGCTATTCGACCACTTTTTCCTTCCCTTTATCAGATTTAGTTCCCCTTTGCTCTTGAGCTTAATTAAAAAAATAAATTGATTTAATCATTTGAGCATCGAAAAGAGGAACACAAGGCACTTAGCCCATATTTATACATTAGTCATTAAAGTCACATATGTACAGAATCATGAATCAAACTCAACATTTTAGCTAATTTTCCCCCTTGGCCGAATTTTCTAAGCCAAGACAAAAGCATCAATATGGTTGCCTCTAACCGAATACATGCAACACCAATCTTCTTCCTATGGCCGAATATGCATGTCTATGTTGAGGCCGATTATATACTTAATACCACACATAAATGGCATACATTTTACTAACTAATGCATTACATATTATAACTCAATACGCATCCATCATTTAATCCATAACCGAAGCACCATCATGTGCAAGTATATACCTTGAGATAATATATAGGTCACACCAATACATCATGTGCAATCATATATATATATGTGCAAGAGCCGAATCACAAATTTGATTATAACCAAATTTAAACATATATCCAAAACATAAATCTTACCTACCATGCAATAAGCATAAATCACACTTATGGATATACCATGGCCGATACTTCCAACAACACCAAATAAAAATATACTTCATGGATCTAAGGTAGAACCAAGAAAGAAACTCATAATCACCAAGATGTAAGCAACTACCATTTTTCATCTAGATTTAGCATGAAACACAACCATCACCCTTATTAATCTCCATAGCCGAAAACCTTACTTATTCCAAAATCACAATTTCAACATGGGTTACCAACAATAACTTGATATCTCACTCAAAATCAACTAGGATTTCAAGAACTAGTATCAACTTCCTTACCTTAATATCGACCTAAGATGACCGATTGCTTCACTCCTTCCTTCCTCCTCTCAATCCGGCCAAGAAGAACCAAAGAACACAACTTGTTTCCTTTCTTCCTTAGAACATTCGGCCAAGAGACATGAAAAAAGATGGACACTTTTTTTTGTTTTCTTTCTTACATTCACGGCAATGGGGAGGGGGAGAAACAATCACACCTTCTTTCTTTTTTTTTCCATTTCTTTATTACTAACTTTATTTTATTGTTTCCTCCCATGATGCACCAACACAACATGTCTATGACATGTCTTGCCCATCACACTTGGTCTACCATACTTGTCATGGCCGGCCACTACTAATTAGGGGGGAAATTGACATGCAAGTCCCCCCTTTTTATTTCATGCACTAATAGATCCTTATGCTTTGACCTATCACATTTCAAAATTTTCTCACATAAGTCCTATTTACTAAAATTCACCTACAATTAAACAAAATTCAAATATGAAATTTTCACACATGCATATATACATATAATAAGCATCAAATATGACAGCTAATTATTTTTATGACTCGGTTTAGTGGTCCCGAAACCACTTCCCGACTAGGGTCAATTTTGGGCTGTCACAACTCTCCCCCACTTAAGAAATTTTCGTCCCCGAAAATCTTACCGGTAAATAAGTTTGGGTATCGTTCTTTCATGGCATTCTCGGTTTCCCAAGTAGCTTCTTCGACTCCGTGTTTGAGCCATAACACCTTTACTAACGGAACCCTTTTGTTTTGCAACTCCTTCACTTCACGAGCTAGGATACGCATCGGTTCTTCTTCATAACTCATATCGGCTTGAATTTCAACCTCTGATGGGCTAATTATGTGCGATGGATCAGATCTATAGCGTCGAAGCATCGAAACATGAAAGACGTCGTGAATCTTTTCAAGTTCAGGGGGCAAAATCAATCGATACGCAACTGGACCAACTCGTTCGGAGATTTCGTACGGTCCAATGAATCTCGGACTCAACTTGCCCTTACGGCCAAATCTGAGTACCTTTTTCCAAGGCGAAACTTTAAGAAACACTTTATCTCCCACCTGATATTCAATGTCTTTTCGTTTCAAATCCACATACGATTTCTGACGATCTGTGGCTGCCTTCAGACTTTCACGGATTACCTTTACTTTCTGTTCGGCATCTTTAATCAAATCAACTCCGAAAATTTTACTTTCACCGAGCTCGGTCCAAAACAATGGTGTACGGCATTTACAACCGTACAAAGCCTCGTAAGGTGCCATCTTAATACTTGATTGAAAACTATTGTTGTAAGCGAATTCAATCAAAGGTAAATACCGTTCCCATGAACTACTGAACTCGAGGATGCAACATCTCAACATATCCTCAAGTATCTGAATTATCCGCTCGTATTGACCATCGGTTTGGGGGTGAAAAGCAGTGCTAAAATGCAGCTTGGTACCCAAAGCTTCTTGCAATTTCTTCCAAAATCGTGAGGTGAATCTCGGATCTCTATCCGACACGATAGAAATAGGTACCCCGTGTAATCTCACAATCTGAGAAACGTACAATTCAGCTAGTTTATCCAATGAAAAATCCGTATGCACGGGGATAAAGTGAGCCGACTTAGTCAGTCTATCAACAACAACCCAAATCGCATCCTTCTTACTTGCTGACAATGGCAGTCCGGACACAAAGTCCATTGTGACTCGATCCCATTTCCACTCGGGTATCATGATCGGCTGAAGTAATCCTGAAGGCACTTATGTTCCGCTTTCACTTGTTGACATATTAAACATCTCGAAACAAAGTCGGAGATGTCTCGTTTCATACCATGCCACCAAAATCGACGTTTCAAATCGTTGTACATTTTCGTACTCCCCGGGTGAATTGACATTCGGCTACAATGGGCTTCATTCAGAACCATCGAAATGATTTCTGAATTTCTTGGAACACACAACCGACTTCTGAACATCAAACAATCGTCATCATCAATTTGAAATTCGGATTCCATATTCGGAACACATTCAGCCCGTTTTGCAACTAATTCATCGTCGACTTTCTGAGCTTCACGAATTTGACGAATCAATAATGGTTTGGCCTTTAATTCAGCTACTAACACATTGTCGGGTAGAACAGACAAGTGCACATTCATCGCTCATAAAGCAAACAGTGATTTCCGGCTTAAGGCGTCCGCAACCACATTAGCCTTTCCCGGGTGGTAATCAATGACAAGCTCGTAATCTTTCAACAACTCAAGCCAACGTCTTTGTCGCAGATTTAAGTCTCTTTGAGTCATCAAATATTTGAGACTATTGTGATCCGAAAATACATGGCACTTTTCACCAAATAAGTAATGTCGCCATATTTTTAAAGCGAATACGATGGCAGCTAGTTCGAGATCATGGGTCGGATAATTTTTCTCATGTGGCTTTAATTGTCTCGACGCATAGGCCACAACTCGACCTTCTTGCATCAATACGCAACCTAACCCAAGTAGGGACGCATCACTATAAATGACAAACTCTTTGCCTGATTCGGGCTGCACTAAAATTGGAGCTTCGGTCAAATAAGTTTTCAGTTGATCAAAACTTTTCTGACATTTTTCCGTCTATTCGAACTTAACATCTTGTTGAAGTAGCTTCGTCATCGGTGTGGCTATCATCGAGAAACCTTTTACAAACCGTCGGTAGTAACCGGCAAGTCCCAAAAAGCTCCGAACCTCAGTAATATTTCTCGGAGGCTTCCAGTTAAGTATGGCTGAAATTTTGTTCGGGTCAACTCGAATACCCGATGAGGATACCACATGACCCAAGAAGTTAACCTCTCTTAACCAGAACTCACACTTACTAAACTTAGCATATAACTGCTTATCCCGCAAAATTTGCAACACTAGTCTCAGGTGCTCAGCATGTTCGGTCTCATCTCTTGAATAGACCAAGATGTCATCAATGAACACAACTACGAACCGATCCAAATATGGTCTGAAGATCCGATTCATCAAATCCATAAATACCGCAGGGGCATTAATGAGCCCAAACGGCATCACTAAGAACTCATAGTGACCATATCTCGTTCTGAAGGCAGTTTTGGGTATGTCCGAATCTCGAATTCGCAACTGATAATAGCCCGATCTCAAATCTATTTTTGAGAACACTGAGGCTCCCTTCAGTTGGTCGAACAAATCATCGATACGCGGTAACGGATATTTGTTCTTTATTGTCACTTTATTCAGCGGACGATAGTCAATGCACAACCTCATGGTTCCGTCCTTCTTTTTCACGAACAATACTGGTGCACCCCAAGATGAGAAACTTGGTCGAGCGAAACCTCTATCCGTCAATTCTTGCAACTGAGCTTTCAACTCTTTTAACTCGGTTGGTGCCATACGATATGGAGCTATCGAAATCGGCGTAGTCCCAGGTACAAGCTCAATACCAAACTCTATCTCCCGAGCAGGTGGTAAACCCGGTAATTCTTCAGGAAAAACATCCGGGTATTCACAAACCACCGGCACAGATTCGGGTTTCTTTTCTAATTCTTTGTCATCAAGTACATACGCAAGGTATGCTTCGTACCCTTTTCTTACATATTTCTGGGCCAACATTGAGGATATTATAGCTGGCAACCCCTTTAAGTCCGTAGACTCAACTCGGATTATCTCGTTATTTGCGCACCTCAAATCAATAGTCTTGCTTTTGCAATTCACAACCGCATAATGCGCGGTCAACCAATCCAAACCAAGAATAACATCAAATTCATCAAACGGCAAAAGCATCAAGTCCGCCGGAAAACAGGAACCTCGAATTACTAGGGGACATTTCTTACACACTTTGTCGACAAGCACGTAACGACCCAAGGGATTTGACACCCGAATTACGAACTCAGTAGACTCAATAGGTAAAGTCTTACTGGATGCTAAGGTTTCACATATGTAAGAATGAGTAGAACCAGGGTCAATCAAAGCAATTACATTAGTATCAAAGAGAGTAAAAGTACCGGTAATAACATCAGGCGAAGAAGCATCCTCGCAGGCACGTATAGCATAAGCTCTAGCAGGCGCACGAGCCTCGGATCTGGTCTTAGCATCTCTAGATCCTCTCTGACCACTACTAGCATTGCCCGTATTTCTAGATGGTCTACCTCGAGCAGTGGTAGCACTCGGTTTTACACTCTGATTTACATTATGTTCAGACAACCTCGGGCAATCTTTAATGAAGTGGTCAACTGATCCGCACTTGTAATAGGAGCGGTCATGGAATCTACAACTCCCCGAATGCCATTTACCGCAATGTCAACATTTCGTTCTGTCTCGACGTTCATTCCCAACACTGGCGACCGAAGTGCCTCGTGTACCCACAGGGGGTCGATCACGATCTTGTCTAAAAAGGCCCGAAGTGCCTCTAGACCGGCCCACATCATCTCGAAATTTCTTCGATGCCTGTTGAAGAGACTTTCCCGAGGATCTTTTACGAAACTCTCCAGTTCCCACATCAACTTTTTGTTTTTCTTTTCTAAGCTCTTCGGCTTTACAAGCTCGCTCGACAAGTACTACGAACTCTCGTATTTCAAGAATGCCAACGAACATTTTTATATCTTCATTCAGCCCATCCTCGAAGCGTTTACACATGATAGCCTCAGATGAAACACATTCCCGAGCGTATCTACTAAGTCTAACAAATTTTCGCACGTAATCAGTAACTGACATAGAACCTTGCTTAAGCTCAAGAAATTCCTTCCGTTTTTGATCAACAAATCTCTGACTGATATACTTTTTCCGAAACTCAGTTTGGAAAAACTCCCAAGTTACTTGCTCTCGGGGCACAATAGAAGTCAGAGTACTCCACCAATAGTAGGCAGAATCACGTAGCAAGGAGATAGTACACTTTAGGCACTCATCGGGTGTGCAAGATAGCTCGTCGAGTACCCGGATAGTGTTGTCCAACCAAAATTCAGCTTGCTCGGCATCATCGCTGTCCGTAGCTTTAAATTTAGTAGCCCCATGTTTTCGGATTCTGTCAACTGGGGGCTTATTTGACCTTATTTGGTCAGTTTTCGGAGGTATTGTAGGTGCGGGGGTGGCATTAGTCGGGAATGGAGGTTGTGGAACAGCCGTATTAGTTCGAATGTATTGGTTGAACCAATCATTCATCACGCTATAGAAAGCTTGTCTAGCTTCATCATTCGGATTACTAGCATTATGTTGAGAGTCCGCCGGCGCTGTCCCTTGTGCGGGAGCAGGCGCTACACTCTCAAGATCATCAGCTACCGCTCGGTCGGGATCGGGATCCATTACTATAAATAAACACATTTGCAAATGTCAGAAATCACCACACTATCAAATAATCACATAAAATGGCATGTATAGCTAGACCCAACGCATTACGGTAGTCCTAGAATCGACTAAACCGTAGCTCTGATACCAATGAAATTGTAACACCCCGTACCCGAGACCGTTGCCGGAGTCGGACATGAGGGGTTCACAGACTAAATTCGCTTACTATCGCAGTCCATTTTAAAAATTTCCAGGCAGTTGGCTAACTGCATCACTGTCACCTTAAAAATCATAACTTGAGTTTCACAACTCGAAAATCAGTTTTGTAATTTTTCCCTGAAACTAGACTCATATGCCCATCTACATAATTTTTCTAGAATTTTTTGTAGGGCCAATCAGTACATTTTATTAGTCAAAGTCTCCCATGTTACAGGGATCGACTACACTGACCTTTGCACATTACGACTTAGATATCTCCCTACACAAAGCTTCAATACTGATTCCGTTTATTTCTATAGAAACTAGACTCAGAGAGGAATCTATACATATATGGCATGACTCCTAATTATCTCTGGTTAATTTATAATGAATTTCTAAAGTCGGAACAGGGAATCCAGAAACCGTTCTGGCCCTGTCTCACGAGAACCTAAATATCTCTTAACATACTGTCCATATGATCGTTTCGTTACTTTCCTATGAAAATATATTCATCAAGGTTCGTTTACATAATTTATTCACTATTTAATTCCATTCCTACTATTTTTAGTGATTTTCCAAATCTACATCACTGCTGCTGTCAGCATCTGCCTTTAAGGTAGACTTTACCTATTTCATAGTTTCCATGATTCAACTAGCCCTTTTAGCATAAATAGCACAAATTATGATAGTGATTAACCATTCCCATGGCCAATCCTTGTTAAGCATATCCACACCTCTCAATAACCATATCCATACCAAATGATTATAACATTATGCTCAAACATATATATAAGCCATTTTCGCATGGCTATCCAAAATTATACAAATCCAAAGGGTCCATGACCCACAACAAAAGGGTAGTCCTATACATGCCATTTCGAAGTTCAACCAAAATTGTACCAAAAGGGGGGGCTTTGATAGTGTGGGCGACTTCGACTTCAAAATCCCGAGTCCGATAGCTGAAGAACCAAAATCTATAAAACAGAGAATCAAAGAAACGGAGTAAGCAATTTATGCTTAGTAAGTTTTGAGCAAGGGATTCCAGCACAACAAAAGTATAGCATTCATATAACTAAACGGATAATTTCATATGCACAAATTCTCAATATCATACTTACTTCACATTACCAACCCTTATGTTCATACACAAAAGATCAACTTAGCCAAAGGCCGGTAGCTCATTTATCAACTGAGCGAATACTTATTTGTAAGGGCTCAACTAATTCAAAGCACATACGAAACATACCTCAATGTTGGGATGTTACAAGCGTATTAACTGAAATTTTTACAGCAAGATCGTTCATTCCCGAATCACGTACCTTTGGAATTTAACCGGATATAGCTACTCGTTCAAATGCCTTCGGGACATAGCCCGGTTATAGTAACTCGCACAAATGCCTTCGGGACTTAGCCCGGTTATAGTAACTCGCACAAATGCCTTCGGGACTTAACCCGGATTTAGTAACTCGCACCAATGCCTTCGGGCTTAGCCCGGAATTAGTAACTCGCACAAATGCCTTCGGATCTTAGTCCGGATATGGTCACTTAGCACAAAGCCTTCGGGACTTAGCCCGGACATCATTCAAATAACCATACACATTTAACAATAAATCATGGCACATTCGTATTTCATTTTCGTTAGCAAAACTCAAACACAAGACACTTATCATTCTTGCAATTTCGGCTCAATAGCCACACACAAAGAGCATGATTTTGATTTGCTTAAAACATGATCTAATCAAATCATAATTTAAGCTCTATTACTCAAGAACTTACCTCGGATGTTGTCGAACGATTCCGATGGCTATTCGACCACTTTTTCCTTCCCTTTATCGGATTTAGTTCCCCTTTGCTCTTGAGCTTAATTAAACAAATAAATTGATTTAATCATTTGAGCATCGAAAAGAGGAACACAAGGCACTTAGCCCATATTTATACATTAGTCATTAAAGTCACATATGTACGGAATCATGAATCAAACTCAACATTTTAGCTAATTTTCCCCCTTGGCCGAATTTTCTAAGCCAAGACAAAAGCATCAATATGCTTGCCTCTAACCGAATACATGCAACACCAATCTTCTTCCTATGGCCGAATATGCATGTCTATGTTGAGGCCGATTATATACTTAATACCACACATAAATGGCATACATTTTACTAACTAATGCATTACATATTATAACTCAATACGCATCCATCATTTAATCCATAACCGAAGCACCATCATGTGCAAGTATATACCTTGAGATAATATATAGGTCACACCAATACATCATGTGCAATCATATATATATATGTGCAAGAGCCGAATCACAAATTTGATTATAACCAAATTTAAACATATATCCAAAACATAAATCTTACCTACCATGCAATAAGCATAAATCACACTTATGGATATACCATGGCCGATACTTCCAACAACACCAAATAAAAATATACTTCGTGGATCTAAGGTAGAACCAAGAAAGAAACTCATAATCATCAAGATGTAAGCAACTACCATTTTTCATCTAGATTTAGCATGAAACACAACCATCACCCTTATTAATCTCCATAGCCGAAAACCTTACTTATTCCAAAATCACAATTTCAACATGGGTTACCAACAATAACTTGATATCTCACTCAAAATCAACTAGGATTTCAAGAACTAGTATCAACTTCCTTACCTTAATATCGACCTAAGATGACCGATTGCTTCACTCCTTCCTTCCTCCTCTCAATCCGGCCAAGAAGAACCAAAGAACACAACTTGTTTCCTTTCTTCCTTAGAACATTCGGCCAAGAGACATGAAAAAAGATGGACACTTTTTTTTTGTTTTCTTTCTTACATTCACGGCAATGGGGAGGGGGAGAAACAATCACACCTTCTTTCTTTTTTTTTTCCATTTCTTTATTACTAACTTTATTTTATTGTTTCCTCCCATGATGCACCAACACAACATGTCTATGACATGTCTTGCCCATCACACTTGGTCTACCATACTTGTCATGGCCGGCCACTACTAATTAGGGGGGGAAATTGACATGCAAGTCCCCCCTTTTTATTTCATGCACTAATAGATCCTTATGCTTTGACCTATCATATTTCAAAATTTTCTCACATAAGTCCTATTTACTAAAATTCACCTACAATTAAACAAAATTCAAATATGAAATTTTCACACATGCATATATACATATAATAAGCATCAAATATGACAGCTAATTATTTTTATGACTCGGTTTAGCGGTCCCGAAACCACTTCCCGACTAGGGTCAATTTTGGGCTGTCACAAAATCATTAGGAAGCCACAAAGTCATTCCTTAGCTTCATTTTCTTTCGAGGAGGCTTCTAGTATGCAGCTAAAGATTCTTAAAATATTATTAAACCGCATACCACTTAGCTTGGGTTGCAGCAACGTTGTAAATAGTATAATCAAAAGACAGAAGATGACATTCTTGCTCAATAAAATAAATCACCTTACTTACAGGTTTCAGCAGCTAGAAAACTGGATATTACATATAGTGGAAGCAGAGGAATAAACAAGTAACCCAATCAACTTAAGAAAGAGAAGCAACTTCCTTCATTTTGCCATACAAATGCATGAACATTATTGATAACCATGACATGCCTAACAAGTTTCTTAAAAAATCAGAGAGATGGATGTAAATGCAGACAAATCAATGATTGACTAACATGAAATTTTGGGTCATATCTTACCTTCACAATATTGTCTGCATATTTCATTACCATTGATACAGCAGTTCCACTACAAATGAAACAAATATAATCATATTTCAGAAAGCAAAATATGGAAATTAAAAGGTCTTTAAAATAGTACTTCACTAGGAAAACATTAGCAAGCTTGCAAGCAGTCAATAAAGCATCTTGAACTCTAGCACTCTGGTAAGTGTTTGAAGTTAAATACATTAGCTTAAGCCATCAATATTTTTGAGGTATTGAGAAGGAAATAAAAGGAAAGCTTTCGATGGTGCAAACACTAACAATGAAAATGAAGGAGGCCATATAACAATGATTTTAGGAAGACTTAAAAAAAACTTTCTTTTATAACTTTTCAAAGTAAATTTTTTTTTTAATTTCAATCTTGTGGGAAAGCAAAAACTATATATGTGGTAATCCATAATATATGCATATACTTGAGAGAGTGCTTTTAGTTGGAGTGGGAAACCAATAATAACAAGTAATGAGATTTCTATCAATCCAATCATCCCCTTTGAAGGCATTGTAATAACAGAATCTGCAGTATATCATCACTAGGAATGATAAAAAAATGAAAAATCAAAACTCAAAAGACATACCCTTAATCATAAGCTTGTGGAAGTTTAAAGTAGCATATTCCAAACATAGCAGCAACTAGCTGTTGTCGACTTAAAAGGATATGCCAAAAAGCTGCAATTAGATTCTAATATTTTACCCTTGAGTGCAGCAGAACAAGAAAGAACCTGTACTTTCTATATATATCTAGAGCTTTTAGTAATTAGTATTTGAACTGTTACAGACAAATGCAATCAATGTATTTGTTTTACATTGTGAAGTTTCTTAACGTAAGCTATAAGCCACAAATGTGAGCAAAGCTCCATATACAAAACTATTTGAAGTCAATATACATGTTCATGAAATAATCACTTTAGAAGCAAAAACATAAACCCAATAGGTAAACAAATAGATGGATCTACTTAAACAAAAACAAGTAGTCCTCTTAAGCAAAAACAATTAGTTAGTAGATTGCCATAGCTTGCATCATAGAGAATCAAAATAAGTTCAAAATAAAGAGTTAAAATTTACCTCAGAACAGAATTCCATGCTTCGAATACTTCTCCTATTAAAACCATGGGTGGGATCAATAATGGCAAACCAATGACGGTGGAGCAAAACAGCATTTCTATCTAACGTCACCATAAAAAAAGTATAGCATTAAACGCACTACTTTTTTCACATGTTTAAATCATCATCAGCAAAAAATCAACTGTGTTGTTTCAGTGTTCATGTTGAAGATAGCTTCTTGCAAATTACCCAGAAAAGAATCCATTACAAGAGCACTAATCACCATTATTACACCAATTACACTGAAGCTTGGTAAAGTTTGTGCATCAGCTAAGGTGAAAAGGATCAAACCCAGTACTAAAAGTATTGCAAAAACATATTCGTGTGCTGGGTATTTTCATCTCAAACCAGGTATGAAGGCACCCATTACCATCACTGGAAGAACCTAAAGATATCCATAAATGAAGCTTTAAAAAAATAAACGCAAAAATAAGAACAATGTTGTGAAGAATGAAAATTTTCAACTTTGGGGGTTTACTTTGGTGGATTTAAACATGAGCTGTGCTGGGTAATTAAGGAAAGCTAAAGATCCTTTTGTGAGGCCGTGAGAGCCCATGAGAACAGTAGAGAGTTTCACATAAGTCTTCCATGGGTTCACCATTTTCTTTAGACTGAAACCTTAAAGGTAAATCAGAAAAAGGTAGACGAACACTTGGACAAATGTGAAGTACCAGCCATAGCTGAACACAAAAAATTAATATAAAAAAATTGAAAATAATTACCAAAATAAAAACTACAGCAGTTACCAGAACTGGAGTCTATTGTATACATATTCCTGAAAAGCAGCAAATATAAAAAAAATAAAATTCTTAAAATGATGCATTTAAACTTTGTTTTGTTGCTGAGAAAATGGAAAAAGAAAAGAAAAAGAAAAACCTCGCAAATGCCATTGACAAGGTAACCAAAGAAGAACCCAGAAGAGCAAATGAGAAACTGCTTCCATTTAGGTCTATCAGAAAGCGAAATCCCAAACAAAAAACGAGTTTGTTCTTCGTTTTTCATTACTGCCTCTGTTTTTTTTGAAGGGTACGTGTAAAGCATCATATATTCTTCTGAGGTAAACGGAGGCTCCGGAAGTCCTTCCAAAATCCTCCTTAGCTTTTTGATCCCCTTATGCATATAATCCCATCCCTGATCTAGTTCAATAGTCTTGCGCTCCATTGTTGTAAAAGCGGAGCTAAGATTTCTTCAGATTAAAATCTGTAAAAGCACATAAACAAAACAATAAAAATCAAACAATCAACAAAACCCTAGCATGAGCATTGGCTCTTTCTTCTCAGCCGAATCTCGACTAGATTTCCTAGAACTCCCCTTTCTACTACTACCTTTGAAGAAATGAAAAGGAAAAAGAAGCGTGATTGGTGTAGGTGTATTGACTTGTGTTGCTGGAAATGGGAAATTTAGGGGCAAATTTTGAGAGTTATTTGGGGGATTTAGGGCGCGACGAAGTTGAGAAGAAGAGGGAGTAATGAGCGGGTAACAAAAAAGGGGAGAAATGGGAAATTTGGGTAACAAATTTTATGGCATTTTACCTAAAAAATGCCATTATTGTTTAATTTTAATTTTTTTTATTTTTTTCTATTTTTTCTATTTTTTCTTTTAATTTTTTTCTGCTGAGATTATCATTTTTAAAATTTTTTTTTAATTTTGAATATTAAACTTTTTAACTGAAATATGGACTAAAATATTAAATATTAAATATTAAATATTTAAGTTTTTTATTTTTTATTTTTAAATTTTTTATTTTTTTGAAGATTTTTATAATTTTTAAATTAACATTAAAATACAAAAGAAAACTTTAAGAGAAATAAAATGGAATCGATGAATTAAAAAATACAAAATTTTGATTTAATCCTTTAAAATTATAAAGATATAGGCTATTAAATGGTGAATTAGCATTTGTACTATTATAAAAGTATAAAATTTAATTTCGCCACCCAAAAAAAAAAATCTAACTTCGCACCTGCTTTGAATTGCCTTGACAATATTTGCAAGTTTCAAAAGTCACCATCAAGAATTTTATTTTTCACTTGGACTAAATTAAAATTGTAACCAAGTTGTCAATATACCTTCGTTTTCTAAAAGGATCAAGTTATGTTATAGTTCAATTCTTTTTAAAAATTTTCAGTTTAATCCTACACTTAGGAGTGGTACAACAATTTAAGTTCAGATAACAAAATTAAAATTAAAACTTTATGATTATAACCAAAATAACAATTAATTTTTATATAAACTTTTAAATTAATTTTTATATAAACTTTTAATAAATATATGAGTTAAATAATATCTTTTCGCATAGGAGTGTTAAATCTTAAAAAAGAAAAAGTAATTCTCTTAACATACTTTAACAAATTGAATATTAAACCACTTAATCTGTAAAAGCTAAAATATGAGATAAGTATTTGTACTTTTCGTAAAATTAAAATTTAATCATTATATTTCTATTCTTAAGAATTTAATTCCTCCATGTTTCAAATTTCTGAATTTAAGTTTAATTGTTAAAATTACTTTATTATTATTAAATTCGTTAGGGATTTAGGATGTCGAATTTGAGAATGGGTGATAATACTTTAGGGATTTAGGATGAGGAAGAAGGGGGAAATAGAACTGGGGAAAACCGGGGAAAATGTTAAGTGTATCAGGTGTGGGTAAAAAATAAGACAGCTAAACGACGAAGTTTTGAACAAAATAATTTAACATTAGCAGCGTTTATAACCTAGCGCCACTAAAAATGCACCAATTGCAGCGTTTAGGGTTTTAAGGGTTATAGTTTAGTGTTTATGGCTTGTTAGGGTTTAGGGGTTTACTATTTTAGGGGTTATAGATTAATATTTTATTTTTTTATTTGGGGTTTAGGATTTTAGGTGTTATATAACTTTTAGCGGCGTTTTACCAAAAGCGCCGCTAATGCTCTGGTCTTCAGCGGCGTTTTACCAAAAGCGCCGCTAATGCTCTGGTCTTCAGCGGCGTTTTAACAAAAGCGCCGCTAATGCTCTGGTCTTCAGCGGCGTTTTAACAAAAGCGCCGCTAATGCTCTGGTCTTCAGCGGCGTTTTATCAAAAGCGCCGCTAATGCTCTGGTCTTCAGCGGCGTTTTAACAAAAAGCGCCGCTATTGCTCAATTCCCAAAATTCGGCCAACTCCTAGCCTCTCTCCAAATCCCTTAAATCTCTCCCCTTATCACTCCTTAATCCAAGCGTTTGGACAGATTCAAACTCTCCTTTAGCAGATTCCACCTAGACTCCAACACTACCCCTCCTGCACTTAAAAATAAATGCATCTATTTGTCAACACAGGGAATCGATCCCATGCCTTCCCCAATGCTCCACACGCCACCTTTTTAGGAGCCTAGTGGCGTCACCCTTGCCACTTTACTAAGGCTCTTTTTGTGATGCAATTTACCCATAACTCTATACAAGGGCCATCTAGCCAGAATCCCTAACTCCTAAGGCCAAAAATTCAAAAATTCAACCGGGTTTTGGCCACCACATGGGCCTTCTATAAGCCCATTTACCTACTCAAAATATTAATTTCACATCCAAATACAAAATTTTAAAATCTTTACAAAATATTGAAAACCGCAAATAAATCCGAAAATCAGGATGTTATAATAAGGGTGGCAAATGGCTTGGTAAATAGCCTTTATTTTGTTCACACGAGTAGAGACACAAGCGTGTGTCTAGGCCTTGTGTGACACATGGTCTGCCCTATAGGCGTGTGTTCTGGCTGTGTGTCCCCTGCACCTAATTTTGAGGAACAGAATGCTCAGAATTAAGCACATGAGCAAAGACATGGGTGTATGTCTCAGTCGTGTGGATGGCACAGTCTTGAACACGGGTGTGTGCCTTGGCCATGTGAATTCTACACCTATTTTATGAAAATTAATTTTCCATGCGGCCTAACACATGGGCATGTGACTTGGCCGTGTGATCTCAATTTGTTCATAAGTTATAAATCAGAGAGTTACTCGGGTGTGTGTGACCACACAGCCTCCCACACGGGCATGTCCCATATCCACACGGGCATGTGGCCCCTGCTTAGTGGAAAAATTTTCTAAGTTTTGTAAAAATTTCTAAAGTTCTCGGTTTAGTCCCAAACCACAACCAATGCATGTTTTGGGCCTCATAAGCTTGTATTAGGGACTATGATTAAATGCAAATGGTTTTTAATTTGGACGGAAATTTGTGACTCGAAATTATATGATTGTTTGTGCTATAAGTCCGAAATTCCTCGTACCCTATTCTGGTGTTGAATACGGGTAAGGTGACACCAAAAATTTCACCCATGACCTGCACTTAAATCATACATTCAAATACCAACCATTTCAAGCATTCAAGATAAGCAAACTCTATCGTTCAACATAATATATCATCACATGCGTTCATGTTTACAGTCTTAGTCTTTAATAAGCATACTTGTTTCCCCCTTCTTAATCAAAAAATATATAGTACCTATGTCATCACCATAACATGAACTTGAATACATATACACATGTACCAAAACATAATCATCACTAGCTATTCCAATGGCTAGATTATAATAATCATTTGCATTTCCATGCCAATATGGCCAACATAACCTATACATGCCATTACAACCATAATTGATTTACCATATATATATCGACATAGGCCGATAGATAGTGTGAGTGATCTCTGCCAAGCTTCCAATCCAATGAGCTTCCTATTTACTCTAAAACACGGGCAAATAAAACAAAATAAGCATAAAATGCTTAGCAAGTTCGTATAACATGGTACTTAACTTACCAATCATCCTATTTAAGGTAACTAAGTAAGGCATATTCAACGAATTTGATCTCAAGCCCTACACACATCCTCATTGCCCCTGTTAGTCATATGTTCCATAGTAGCATCAAGACATGTATGGGCTCAACAACAATCAAGTTCCCATGCATATATGCTTTTCACAATAGGTATTCATTTAACATGTATAGACTATATCTTATTATTACAAGTATAGCTTAATAGCAGTTTGTTTCAAGTTCAAATCATTTCATGTCAGGACTTTAGTCATTTTATTCTAGTATTAAGGTCACACAAGTAGTAGTACATTCAAGGTGTACGGGTCTATGATCAAGGATGAACATTCTCATCAAGTGATTTCCATATACAATATCATCTTCTTGTCTTTCATGTAATATTCTTCTCATGTCATATTTCCATATCATATGTATCATTCCATGTCAATTTGTTTTAAATTCATCTTTGCCTTTGTCAGAACTTTACCCGTTGAATTTATTCGAAATATCGATGGGTACACAAGTAGTACACTCAAGGTTTACAAATTAGAATCCGTCAATTCATGTCCAATAGTATCCATAAGGTAATATTTTCAGAGAGTACACTCTCGAGCTACACATGTATTCAACAGGATTACCAGTCCAGGCTAAATTCTTTTTATGTCATATGCTCTAAAGAGCTTAATCTGAATTACCCGTCCGGGCTAAATCCAGTCCATAACATATGCTCGAGAAGACTTATATCAGGATTACCCATCCGGGGTAAATCTTTTCTATAGTGAAGTCATTAGGATTACTCGCCCTAGCTAAATCCATTCTACAACAAATGCAGGACCTTATTTATTTCAGGTTATTATATTCATCCATCGATTTTCATTTATTCAAATGGGATTTAACATTTCCAAGCATCTTCCGGTATGTGATCATTTCATACATCTTTAACATCCATATAATTCATGTGATAATATTCCACATCCATTCCAAGAATAAAAGAAATATTTCCATCATTTACCATTTTAACATCTATCGAGCATTATCAATTAATATGAACATTTTAATCTATCGGGCTTGATCGGATATGTAATCCTTTCACATATATATAACATTTATACAATTTACATAATCACAATCAAAACAAGCATGTAAATAAATATAATTTAGTTACACGAACTTACCTCGACAAAAGTTTGTGTACAAACATCTATTAATCCGACATTTTCCCAGTTTTCCTCGTTCTAACTCCAAATTTGGTCTATCTAGATCTATGCAAGTAAATTTTACATCAATTTCACACATCTCATATTTATTTGGACTCAATTTACATCCTAGGCAAAATTACCATTTTGCCCCTAACTTTTTCATAAATTACCATTTTGTCCCTAGGCTCAAAAAATGAATTTCATGAAATCCGGCCCTCTACCCAAGCCTAGCCAAAATATACATAAACCTTTTACAGCACATACATTTCAAAATTTTTAGCATTTTCCATGGATTTTCACCATTTTTCATTTTACTCCCTAAATCAAGTTTTCATGAAAAATCACTTTGTAAAAGTTGGCTATCTATCATGAATCTTTCATTTTATACCACAAATTTCAAATTTCCAACATATACATCCTTGAACCAGTTTGTATACCTTGATAAATTTTTAAATTAGTCCCCCAAATAGATAGATTAAATTATTCTGATTTCAAAAATATCAAAATTACTAAAAACGAGCCAAGGAAACTTACTCAATTTGGCCATGAAAGTTTCTTTTCTCTCTCTCCTAGGGTTTCCATGTTTATTTTGGTGAAGAAGACGAGAAAATATGATGATATTTTCTTTGCATCTTTTTAATTAATTAATTTAATGGATTTCCAATTTAGTCCCTAGAATTTTTCTCATTTTCCATGGATGAATCATCAAACAATATCTACATACTTTTTATTAATGGTCTAATTACCATATAAGGACATTAATGTTTGAATTCCATACCTATTTGGTCCTTCTAGCTACTAGAATTCAACTTTTGTATTTTATGCGATTTAGTGCTTCTCGTAATTAAGCACATAATCGATAAAAGTTTCTTATCAAAATTCTCAAGTGACATTTCTGGTATAATATGGATCATTTAATAAAATAGAAATGAATTATATATTTCAGCTCAGATTTGCGGTCCCAAGACCACTGTTCCGATTTCACTGAAATTGGGTTGTTATAATTATGTATGATTAATGGTAGCACTAGAAAGAACATAGGTTTTTCTCCTTACTTATTGGTTAAATTGTTCCCATTTAGTTATACTTAGCATAAATTTTAGCATTTTCAATTTAGTAAATTTTATTTTATAACTCAATGAATCTTAGCCTATTTTATCCTTCATTTTGCTATCTTTTTGCATTAATGCCGCTGCACGAGTTAATTCTAGATTGCATCCAGAATTGTTGTCGCACCTAACAACTGTCCGGATAAGAACTAAAAATGCGTGAACTGTCCAGTATGGTATAACCAGCCTATATGTACAAGGATAGAATAATTCTGAGGAAAGAACACCTGTACTCCTAGAGGAGGACATAAAAGGTTGACGTGAGAAAAAGAAAGAGAGAGCTTTTTCTTGACCATCATCTTCTTCATCCTACCTTAAAGCTTGCGGCTATGGCAACTTAAGCCTCTCATGGGTGAGCCAACATGAAAATTGATGCAGATTGGCTTCTGAGGAGGAGACATAAGTGCTAGATAAGAGGGAATAAAGAGATTCAGTCGAGTTGTCTAGGAATAGTATTCTCCACTCGATTCTTTCTCATTTCTTTCTAAATGCTAGTGATTACCTTTTGTTTTCTATTTGTATGGAAGTACACATGAATTCTTGGTTAAATATTATCTTATACAATCTTGATTTTATTGTTTAATCTTGGGGTTTGAATGTTTCTTAGCATGAAAGTGTTATTGCAGTTACTGACACTAGATAGTGCAGTGACAGTTCGAGCCAACAGGCATTACAATAGAAGTTGAGTGAGGATTAGAGGAATTTAGTCCTGTAACAACCCGATTTAGGGTGTAGTTAGAATAGTGGTCTCAGGACCACAAATTTAGAGTTGAGTAAATTATTTTATAATTATTTTGATGTTAAGCGTGATTATATGAATGCATGGAAAATTTGGTGAGTTAATTTTGACGTTCGTGAGCTCAATTGAGAAAAAAGACTAAATCGCATAAAATGTAAAAGTCCTATTTTGATAGATAAAAGTGCCAAATAGCTAGAGAATCTAAATTAGGGGTCTTTAAAGGGCAATTAGACCCTAAGATTATGCATGGCCGGACATAGGAGGTAATTTGGTCAAAAAGTCCAAGTTTGGTGGGTTTGGTGGTTAATTTGACTAAAATAGAAATAAAATAAAAGAAAGATGATATCATCCTATTTCCCATTTCTTCTCCACCAAATTTTCAGCCATTTTTTGGGGTTTGAAGCTTCAAAAATTTTACCAACTTTAAGGCTTCACAAGTAAGTGATTTTAAAGGCTTTTCTTGAATATTTTTGTACTTTTGAAACCCTTGAAGCATGAGCTTTCAAATGAGGGTACTATTTTGAAAAATGATTAAGAGTGTAGCATTTTTCCATGAAAGGGTTTGTAATGTTTGCAAAGTTTTTATGGAAGAAAATGAGTCTTAGGTGTCTTATAAACAACTTTTGTGAAAGGTGTTAGCATGAAAACACCTAAAGGGACCATTTTGCACAAGTTGTAAAATAGATGTTAAATATGTGAAATAGTGAGAATTTGGGGTTACTATAAGAGTAAAAAGGGTTTGGCTAGGCTTAAGATGTGAATAAATTTGATAAAAATCGGGCCTAAAGGTAAAATGGTCATTTTGTCAAAGTCTAGGGGCAAAATGGTTATTTTACCAAAAATATGAATTTTCGATTGCCTAATTTTAATTAGTGACTAAATAAGTACATTTTGCTATTATAGATCAAGAAATATCGAATCTAAACCTAAACCAGGGGAAAGCCAAGCAAATCGACTAAATCGACTAGTTGCCACATTTTGTAATCCAAGGTAAGTTGTATGTAGATAATACAACTACCATGTTAATGTATGTTTCGAATTGTACTTGAATTTAATATAGCATGAATTGCTTGATTGTGGAATTGAGAAGGCATGATGGTAATAGAGACAGTAGAGTTCCCGTTTGAACCTAAGAAATAAGTCTGATATTTATGCTATAACATATAGGTTATTGAGAGCTAGTGTAAGACATGTCTGAGACAAGCATCAGCCACATTATGAGAGCCAGTGTAAGACCATGTCTGGGACATGGCATCAGCATTGAGACGAGCGTTAGTGTAAGACATGTTCGGGACATGCATCGGCCTCGAGACGTAAGCCAATATAAGACATGTCTAGGGCATGCATCGGCTATGAGAATGTCAATGTAAGACCATGTCCGGGACATGGCATCAGCACCTACACCCATATTTGAGGCAAAATGAGTATACAATAATGTTCCAAATAGTTCAATGGTAAAAGTATGATTTCAAGTTAACAAGAAAAGTATAACTTCGTTGTGAGTGACACTGGTACCTATTTGGTATGTATAAAATGTAAGCTCAATATACGATATATGAGGTGTATTGATTATTGATAAGTACATTTTGCTCATTGCACTTGTGTATTATGATACTTATTGATGAGTCGCAAAGTTATGTTGTATAATTAATTATCTGTAACTTACTAAGTTTTATGCTTTCTCCCTCTCATTTTCCATTTTCTTATAGTGCTACCTATCTAGCTTAAGGATCAATGGAAGTCAGAGATATCGATCACACTATCAATCGAAGCTTTCGGTATAGTTTGATATATATTTTTGAATTTGGCATGTATAGGTCTTAGACTTTGTTATTTTTGTATCATTGAAAACTGGCCAATGTGTTGGCTTGGATTGAGAACCCTTCATTTTGTATTAAGCCTTGAATGATGGTTAATATTTATTTTGATTTATATACAAAGATGTTATTTTCATAGATGAGTAAAATGCATAAATAGAACATTGTTTACTATGGCTGATTGGGTTACTTGGAATAGTCTTATCTTGATTGTGGCTGCTATCATGCACGCTATGTAACATCCCAAACCCGGCCTAGATGTTATGGCCAAATCAGGTGGTGTCACATTGGAGTGCTTTTCGAAAACTTGCTTTTGTTGAAATCCCGTTTAGAAATATAAAGCCTCTTTGTTAGTTCACAAATCATTTTAGCTATTCGTTACTCATTTTAAATTGTCATTACTCTTAAAACTTTGTTTGTTGTGAAAACATCTTGAAAGCGTTGCGAAAATGTAGTGTTTTTTTTTAAAAAAACTGTTATCGTTTTGGTAAATCGTGTTCTACATTCTCAATAGATATAAATTATAGCAAGCAAAACCCAAATTTAAACAAGAAAATTAAAGAGGCCTTATTACATAACCCAAAATGAAACCCAATAGAAAATAAATAAATAAAATAGAAGCAATAGGGTGGCCATCACCGAGTCCCTCGCAGCACTGACCTACCTAAGGATTACCTACACAGTTAAGCGGAGAAGGTGAGTTATGAAACTCAGTGTGTAATCCCTAATTATTGAACAGACAAACATACAATATCTGAACAATCTGGGCTTAAGCCTATATCCTCAGTAGTATTAGTGTGGGCCTTAGCCCATTACAGTAGCAGTAACAGTGATGCATAAAGAGGTCCTACCCAACCATCCTCTACACTCCGCTCAGTCCAACCCTACACTCCATATGGAGAATAAATCAACCAACCCATCCCTACACTTCAGAATAAAGTATCGGTATCGACACTAACAGTGTTTGCAACAGAGTTGCCAGTATTAGGCTTGAAACCTTTCAGTACACTTTCTCCAATAACATATATCCCACCTTATGCAATACAACATAATATAAATGTACATACGATAAGAATGGCATTCTCAAATAGTCATAGAACACATAGGGGTATTTAGGTCATTTCCCTCATAGGGGTAAATTATTCATTTTGTAAATTAGGGTTTAGGTACACTTACTGACCCAACAGTAGGTTCACAGTCTCGCACAACTCAGGTAACCTAGATGATCAAAACGGTGCAAATAGGCCCAAGTCCCATTACTCGGCCCAAGTGGGCCTACACACTCATGTGGCTCATTTAGCCCAAATTCAGTCACGACTATGCGTACACCATAGCCTAGTTCATGATTTGTCACTTACCACATATTATATCCGTGTAGGCCCACAAGCCCATTGGACCCACATGGCCCACTATGGCCCAACATGGCCCATTATGGCCAAAGCCCATGAGTTCACTCATGGTGGCCTCTACTGTCACATCAGAACCTCTACATATGTGTTCGCGCGCTCGTATAGTAACTGTTTCTGTTCTTCCAGCTTTTTGGCTTTTGCCATTTTACAGTAAAAAGGGTGTGATTACACACCTGATTCCGAAAATGCACTTGTAGCCCACGAGTTCTCCATACCTAACATAGTCAAAAATATTCGATTAGACACTTATCAACACTAGGGTAAAACCCCTATCACTTACTCCTGTTCCAACTAATGTTGATAGGTACCTTGATTGGCCAACTGTGACTTAGTCTTCCTAGGTCACTGACCAACTTGATTCCTTACTCTTTATCGACAATCTGCATTATCAAAGGAACCCATTAACATAATCGCCAACACAAGGTGTATAACATTAAGCCTAATCACTAACAAACATGCACAATTCCCTAGTAAGGGAAAAGAACATTCGGTCAACCCCCAAAGAATGTCGTAAGCCCACACACCTCCTTTGAACACTCAAACCTCAATAAAATTACCTTCAGTTGGAATGATGCGGAATGGTTTCGGACCCCTTGCCCTTCTACTTCACGAGAAAGTATAGAAACCCACGAACCATAGCAGGAAAAAAATATGAGATTCGGTAAAACACAGAAAGTATTTGATCCAAACAGTTCAAGAAAAAAAAGGCTTGGTACAAGTTGAGAGAAACAAAAGAGACCGAACGCTTACCGATTTGCAGAAAAAACTTGCACCACCAAGATTAAAATCGAGAAGTACTGAATTTTGCCAAACAATCAAATACTATACAGCTACTGCACCCAAAGAAGAAAGAAAAGAAGCAAAGAACAATTGAGAAATAGAGAGAAAGAAGAGATAGATATTCACCTTGGAAGAAAGATAATGATAGGAAAGGAGTGATAGGAAAAATAGATCAAGAAAAGGAACCCCAAAGAGAGAAAAAGAAACCAATTGCTTGAGAAGCCCGAATGCTCGAAACGAAAAGAGCACCAATAATTGCAGAGTAAAGCCAAAAACACCCAAATGACCAAACAAAATTCGGTTCGTACCAAAAAGTACAAAAAAAAATGAGAGAGGGAATTCTTAACAAAAACCAAAAGGAAACACCACAACCAGTTTCGACATTAAGAGCAAGAGTGACCAAATTTTTGCCCAGCAACTTCCCACTTCCAGTGTGCTACTACCTCACACCTCCACTTCCCCTTTTCTCTCCCCACATCTCTCCATCAATCCCTCAATTGACCACTTCAAACTCCTTTCAAACTCCCCTACTAACAACCGGCCACACACCACTCTCTCCCCATATCTCTCCATCAATCCCTCAATTGACCACTTCAAACTCCTTTCAAACTCCCCTTCTAACAACCGACCATACACTACTCTCCTTCAAACACTCTACCATTAGAGTTTTGGTCAACCCCATCTACCAACCTTGTGGGAGCAGAAAATATAACTCCCTTGTGCAAAAGGAAGCTCAAAAGCAAGACCCCCTAGGCACATCCACATGCTACTTACCATCAAGCTACAGGCGTTACATTGACATACTTTCCTCACTTAAATTTAAGAGTCCAGACCAAAACGCAAGGGTTAATACAACAAAAGGAAAAAAAATTTGCTAACGCTTAAGTTTGAACCCAGGATTTCCCACACTTCTCAAGGCACTTAACCATTAAAGCAAGCAAGCAATTAAGCACACAACACGAATTTAAATACTAGAGATTTGGGGTATTACAACTCTACCTCCTAAAAGAAAATTTTGGCCTCGAAATTTACCTGATCAGAACAGATAAGAATATTGTTGTCGCATCGCCTCCTCGGGTTCCCATGTAGCTTCCTCATAATCGTGATTACGCCAAAGCACCTTAACCAGTGGAACCGACTTCCTCCTCAAAACCTTCACATCATGGTCTAAAATTTGCACCGGCTCCTCTTTAAAGGTTAGATCAAGGCTAATCTCAATCTCCTTAGTTGAAACAATGTACGTAGGATTAGATCGCTATTGTCTCAACATAGAAACGTGGAACACATTATGAATCATGTCCAACTCTGGAGGTAACTCAATTTGATAAGCAACCGATCCCACCTGCTTCACTACACGATAAGGCCCAATGAACCTAGGGCTTAACTTGCCCTTGTGTCCAAACCTCAATATCTTCTTCCATGGCAAGACCTTAAGAAACACCAAATCTCCCACCGAAAACTCAATCTCCTTACACTTTAAATCCGCGTAGGACTTCTATTTGTCTGAAGCTGGCTTAAGCTGATCCCGAATCAACTTAACCTTACATTTAGTATCAGAAATCAACTCAGGGCCCAAAATACGCCGTTCACCCAACTCATTCCAACAAGAAGGAGTAGGACATCTACGACCATATAATGCCTGATAAGGTGCCATTTTTATGCTAGACTGGTAGTTATTGTTATACGTAAACTCTTCCAACGGTAAGAAATCCTCCCAACTGCCCCGGAAGTCAATCACACAACTTCTTAACATTCCTCCAGTATCTGAACCACCCTCTCTGACTGACCATCTGTCTGAGGATGGAACGCAGTACTGAAGTCAAGCCTTGTACCCAGTGCCTCATGCGACTTCTTCCAAAATTGAGACGTAAAGCGAGGATCTCTGTCAGATATAATGGAAACTGGTACCCCATGTAGTCTCACAATTTCAGATACATACACTTAGCCAACTTCTGTAAAGAGTAATCAGTGCGAATAGGTATAATGTGAGCAGACTCGATCAACTGATCCACGATAACCCATACCGCATCTTTCTTAGAAGGCATTAGGGGTAGCCCACTAACAAAGTCCATAGTTACTCTCTCCCATTTCCAAAGTGGAATCTTGACAGGCTGAAGTAATCCCGAAGGCAACTAATGTAATATCTCGAATTAGGGCCTAATCAGAATAGTGGTTTTGTGACCACAAATTCGAGATAGAAATAATTATTTTATGTTTATTTTGAGGTCTATGATATGATTGCATGATTGTGAAAATTTCGTGAAGAAATTCTATGCATAAAGTGCTTAATTTGAAGTTAGGGACTAAATTGAATAAGTTGCAAAACTTGCATTCTAGAAGTTTCTAGTATGAAATTGCTTTGAAATATTAATTAGGAGGTCTTAAATAGCAATTTGACCAATTTCAAAGTTTATGGACAAATATTGGACATGAATGGAATTTTTGGAAAGTTTAGTAGTAAGGGCATTTTGGTCATTTAGGGGTAAAATGAATTAAAATACAAAATTAAAAGCCAATTTTACTCATCTTCTTCACCATGGACGTGTATACCAAGGGAGACTCCATGGCTAGGGTTTCCAAGTTTCCAAGCTTGATTGTAAGTACGTTTTAGCCTCGTTTTTAATGACTTACGTTTTTGGAGTCCCGGTAACTTGATTTAGCTTATGCTAGCAATAATTCAACCTAGGGTTCATATTTGGAAAAATACCCATAGGTAAAATTTGTGTATTTTGGTGTTTTAAGATAGAATATGAGGTTTTAAATTATGTTAGACAACTTGTGCTACTCGGTTTTAAGTGAAAACGAGCAAAAGGGCTTAATCGGTAAAAATACCTAATAGTCATAAGTACATGTTAGAGTGAGAATTTGATGTTTCCATAGAAGGGAAAAATGATCAGCATGACATAAAACATAAGGAAATAGGATGAAGTTTAATTTCCAAACCTTGGGGCAAAAGTGCAAGTATACAAAAGTTTAGGGGTCAAAATGAAAATTTTTAAAAATATGATTTTTGGACCCGTATGAATAGTGTGACTAATTATTAGGCTAAATGTGATATTATGGACTAAAATGGTAAATTATTGTTTCTGGGTCGAGGTAAGTTCGTATGATAATAATAATGCAATGTTATGTTTGAATTATATTTCTTACTATTATTGCATATATTTTATGATTTAATATATTGGAAAAGTTGATGGAATGGTGTTTATGATGTGGAAATATGACATGAAAGAATGTTACATGAAATGCAAGAAAATAAAGATACATGACAAGTGATATATGAAATATGTGATATATGTTATGTAAATTCTTAAAAGCTGGTTTGGTATTTGAGTTGTGTCTTATTATACTATGAATGGACAATTGGTACTATGGATAGTGATATTGACACTTCAAGTAAATTCGTACATAAATAATCTATCGATTCTTTTTATGTTATTATATTTTTATATCATATGAAATTTGGCTGCCTATCAAATGGTTATTTGATGTAAATTATGAATTTAAATTGATTACGAACAATTTAGTAAAATGTTGAAAAGTGAGGAATTTCCCGATTGAACCTTCGGAATAAAAATGATACGAATGATCTATTGTGAGGTCGCATGTGTAGTACTAAGTGCAGGCTACTATACGTACCCGAAAACTGTGATCACGTGTGTAGTACGAAGTGCAGGCTACTACGTGTATTAGATGGTTAGGTCACGTGTGTAGTACTAAGTGCAGGCTACTACGTGTACTAGACTGTTGGTCGCATGTGTAGTACTAAGTGCAGGCTACTATGCGTACCAGATAGCTTCGGCTACAAGTGTGGAAATGGGAAAATGTGCAGGCAATTGTGTATCTGTTATTATTCCGATGAGTTCAACTGGAAATCGATTAAATGAAAATACATGTGAAAGTGATTATGTGATGAGCAAGTGCAAGTATATGTTTATTTGAATTTATGAGCAATATGCTCAATATTTGAGCGAACCTCGGTAAAATGGAATGGATTAAGTGAAATTGTGTAAAAGTGAACTTTAGTAGTAAAACAGTATTAGACAGCAGCAGTGCATGACTTTGAAAATTCACCAAAAATTGTGTAAGTTGAATTAAATTTAAAAAAAATTATGGAAATAAATCTTAATGAGTCTATTTTCACATGAAAGAAACAAGAGAAGCAAAAGAATTCTATATTGTGTGATATTTGAATTCTTGTGAAACAGGGTCTGAATGAATTCGAGATCCCCTAATTTGAATTTAGAAATTCACCATAAATTGTAAAAAATTATTGAGAGTCATACCTTAGATGCATGGATTCTTTGTTGAATCTAATTTTAAGGGAAATAAACAACATGGTCGTTGGAATTCTGTACAGGGAGAAATTCAGTTCGTAGTGCATAGGGGTCAGAGTAGTCATACCCTGAAATAGGGAATACTTTAACTAATAAACTGTACTAAATAGCCCGACCAAAAATTCTAGAAACAATTAGTAAGTAGAAATATGAGTCTAGTTTCATAGAAAATTTACGGAATTGGATTTCGAGTTTGGTAACTCGAGATATGATTTTTTTAACACCGGGACTCCAGAAAACAGCCTGTCCTGAATATGTGTAATTGTAAAATTATAGTGTTTTATCTTGAAAAGCATGGTAGTAATTGCTTATTATTTTCATATGAACTTACTAAGCGTAAAGCTTACCCATCCTCTCCATTTCTTTAGTATTGGCAGGTCGGCTCGGGTTTGGAGATCATCGGAGGCAAAATCACACTATCAAACTATCATTTTTGGGAAAATTAATTCAAATATTAGAAATATCAAGTGAGTGGCATGTATAGGAAGTTGGTTTGTGATATGTATTTTTATTATGATTTTGACCATACGTATCATTCTGCATTGAGATATCGTATAAAATCATGAGATGTGGTCCTTATCCATTATGGTTTATAAGTTTAATTAATCGTGCCATGTCCTATGTTTTGATCTGATGATATAGTTAGCTTTGTTTGTTATGCATGTGTTCGAAAAGTTTTGAATTAAATGAAATTTTATGGCTCGGTTTTTGTCTATGTGTATTGTTAAGTCTGGTAATGCCTCGTACTCTGTTTCGGCCTTGGACACGGGTAAGGGGTGTTACAACTGATGCTTTGCCTTAACCTGCTGGCAAGTCAAGCATTTACTCATAAAATCAATAACTTCCCACTTAAGTCCTGTCCACTAATACAACTCCTGAAGGTCTCAGTTCATCTTATTTCCACCAGGATGCATTACATAAGGGCTACTATGTTCCTCTTATAGTGTAGATCATCTCAAATCAGTATCTTTCAGTATACAGACTCTCCCACGAAAAAAAAGTAGCCCTTCGCCATTCAGCCCAAAATCTGAAGTTTCCCCATTCTCTATCTATCGGAAGTGCGAACTCAGTGACTCATCCTTTAACTGCTTGCTTTTAATCTACTCAATCCACCTCGGTTTAACTTGAAGTTCATCCAATAAACTACCATCGTCGAACAAACTGAGACGAGCAAACATCGCCCTTAAATTAGTAACAGTGCATCAGCCACCACGTTAGATTTGCCAAGATGGTATTCGATCAAACAGTCATAATCCTTAAGCAACTCTATCCATCTACGTTGCCTAAGTTTTAACTCCTTCTGAGTGAGGAGATACTTGAGGCTTTTGTGATCCGTGTAAATAATACACCTCTCTCCATACAGATAATGTCTCTAAATCTTCAGTGCGAATACCACTACAGCCAACTCCAAGTCATGTATCGGATAGTTCGCTTCATGTGTCTTAGCTGATAAGACGCAAAAGCCACTATCTTACCCTCCTACATCAACACGTATCCCAAGCCAACATGTGATGCATCAGTGTAGACAGTGAATTCCTTCCCAGATTCTGGCTGTATCAAGACAGGGGCCTTAGTCAGAACTTTTTTAAACTTCTCATAACTTTCCTGATGCTTATCAGTCTAGTTAAACGGTACCCCTTTACGCAACAACTTAGTCAGAGGTGCAGGAATTACTGAGAACCTTCCACAAACTGTCTATAATACCCTTCCAAACCCAGAAAGATTTGAATCTCTGACACCAAATTAGGTTGCTTCCAGTCTAAAACTGCTTCAATTTTCCAAGGATCCACCATAATTCCCTTATCCGATACCGCATGACCCAGAAGAGTTACCTCACGTAGCCAGAATTCGCACTTACTGAATTTAGCGTATAATTGTTTCTCCCTTAAAATCTGTAGAACAACCCAAAGGTGGGCATCATTTTCCTCCTCGGTCCTTGACTACACTAGAATATCATCTATAAACACCACAACGAATCTATCTAGATAAGGCTGGAACACTCGATTCATCAAATCCATAAAAGCTGCTGGTGCATTAGTCAGTACAAATAGCATCACTAGAAACTCGTAATGACCATAACGAGTCCTAAATGCTGTCTTGTATACATTAGTCTCCTTGACCCTCAGTTGATGGTACCCCGATCAGAGATCAATCTTAGAGAAAACTGAAGCTCCTTGGAACTAGTCAAAAAGATCATCAATCCTCAGTAGAGGGTACTTACTCTTAATAGCCAATTTATTCAGTTGTTGATAGTTGATGCACATGTGCATAGTTCCATCCTTCTTCACAAATAAAACCAGTGCTCCGTACAGAGACACACTAGGGTGGATGTACCCCCGATCTAGTAACTCCTGGATTTGAGCCTTAAGCTCTACGAGCTCCTTCGGTGCCATTCTATAAGGGGAAATAGACACCGGAGCTGTACCCGGTAAGAGCTCTATCCCAAACTCAACTTCGCGTTTAGAAGGTATCCCTGGTAGTTCATTAGGAAAAACATCCGGGAAGTCCCTAACTATTCTAGTATCCATAACAGACGCACCCTCGATTTCAGAAGCACTACATAGGCTAAATATGCCTCGTAACCTTTACGAACCAACTTCTTAGCTCTAAGTGCAGAAATCACATTTGAAAGATAATTTTGACACTCCCCAATCATAACCACCTCGTCACCTTCTACAGTTTTCAGAACCACCTGCTTAGAAGCACAGTCCAAATTCACCTGATATTTAACTAGCCAATCCATACCTAGTATCAAGTCAAATTCCCCAAAAGGAAGTTCCATCAAGTCGGCTAAAAAGATTTTTCCCTGAACCTCTAGGGGTACATCTTTAAACAATTTATTCACTCTCACCGCCTACCCTAATGGACTTAACACCGTAACCACACTCCCAGTGTTTTCCAACATCACCCCTAAAGACTCAGATACAGAACATGCTATATAGGAGTGCGTAGAACCAATATCAGCCAATACAGTGTAAGGTATATGATAAATAAAGAATGTACCCATAATAACATCTAGGGCATCCCTGTCCTCTCGACGATGTGTAGCATAAGCCAGTGCCGACTACCTCGCCTTCGTATGACCTGTAACTCTACCTAGTGCTTTACGCCCACGACCCATACCATTTCCTCCTCTGGCCAGACCACGACTTCTCTTTGGCTACTGAAAACCCCTCTACGACTGTACAGTACCCCTACTAGTAGCTTGTATCTGATCAGGTCTCCTTGGACAATCCCTGATACGATGCTCCATAGATCCACATCTAAAACATGCCCCCTTCTGAATCCAGGACTCACCGTGATGGCGTTTCCCACAAACTATATAAGGCTGTGTCCCATAAGTAGCAACAGGAGCCCCAACTCTAGTTAGCTCATCAAATCTGGTCTTTTTCCCAGGTCTCATAGCTGAAACTGAGGTCTCTAAACCCTCTTATTTCTACCCTTATCTTTTTCCCAATTCTGGCACTTAGTGCACTTCACCTCTTCAGCGATCTTTACCTTTTCCACCAACATCGCAAAATCTCACTCCTTCTGAGGAGCTATCAACATTCGCAGATTATCATTGAGGCCATCCTCGAAATGTACTCAGTGCTCATACTCAGTGGCTACAATGCCTCGCGCATAACGGCTCAATCGTAAAAATTCTGCCTCATACTCAGCTACAGACTTATTTCTCTGAATCAAATTTAAAAATTCCCTTCTGCGGGCATCCACATAACTATTGCCCACATATTTCCCTTGAAATGTACTTTTGAAAAACTCCCAAGTTAATTGATCGGGCTGAGTACCCTCTTTAACAATAAGCCACCACTGATAGGCTTCATCTCTCAACAAGGACACCGTACATTTCAGTTTCTACTCGAGGGTGCAGTCGAGGTCTTCCATAATCCTCTTTGTGGCCTCTATCCGATATTCAGCCACATTAGGAGCTACTCCCACGATACCCTAAAAATCTCAGCCCTATTGGACCTAAGTCATTCCGTTACCGACCCACGGCCTACAGTACCAGTATTGGGCCCAACGACCCTTTCCAAAATTTGTAGCATAGCTTGGGATAGTGCATCATCCCCAAACTGCACGATCATGTGACCTAGTCCTAATCACCAGTGAAGCCGGTGCTTCTCTTGCCTAAACATTAGGCATATGGCCCGATGCTGAAGACCAGCCCAAGAACCTCCACGATCTCCGCCGCGGCCTCTAGTACCCCTTCCACGAGTACCTCTAGTGCTCATAGTCGATTCATATATTATCTGTATTAACAGTTTTATGCATCAATTTTATAATTCCAGTGTTTATTAGTAGATGTTTTATGAAATATAGCATCAGCAATTCAGAGTCATTCATTTTCGAAGCTCGTAGTCTTACTACAGTTTTAGGTACCCTAATAAAGGTTTAAAAATACAGTCTATTATCTATGGCAGCCTCAGTATTTCAGTTAAAACAGTAGTTTTAGAGGACTTACAGAATTAGCGCCAGAGAACTCGGTAGACCACACCTTTCAAAACAACACCTCAAGATATCTCCCAATATGTGAAACATTTCTTTTGAAATTTACATTTTTAGGAAAAACCTAAATCCACAGTCGAGTTTTGCAACCTAGCTCTGGTACCACTAAATGTAACACCCTAAACTCAGCCTAGACGTTATGGCCAAATCAGGCGGTGTCACATTGGAGTGCTTTTCGAAAACTTTCTTTTGTTGAAATCCCATTTGGAAATATAAAGCCTCTTTGTTAGTTCACAAACCATTTTAGCTATTCGTTACTCATTTTAAATTTTCATTACTCTTAAAACTCTATTTGTTATGGAAACATTTTGAAAGCGTTGTGAAAATATAGTGTTTTTTTAAATTGTTATCGTTTTGGTAAACAATGTTCTACGTTCTCAACAAATATAAATTATAGCAAGCGAAAACGGAATTTAAACAAGAAAATTAAAGAGGCCTTATTACATAACCCAAAATGAAATCCAATAGCAAATAAATAAAAAAATAGAAGCAGTAGGGTGGCCATCATCGAGCCCCTCGCAGCACCGACCCGCCTAAGGATTACCTGCAGAGTTCAGCGGAGAAGGTGAGTTATGAAACTCAGTGTGCAATCCCTAATTAATGAACGGACAAACATACAATATCTGAACAGTCTGGGCTTAAGGCTATATCCGTAGTAGTATCAGTGTGGCCCCTACCCCATTATAGTAGCAGTAACAGTGATGCATAAAGAGGTCCTACCCAACCATCCTCTAAACTCCACCGTCCAGCCATACACTCCGTGTGGGGAATAAATCAACCCACCCTCCGTGTAGGGAATAAATCAACCCACCTATCCCTACAATCCAGAATAAAGTACCAGTATCGGCACTAACAGTGTTTACAGCAGAGCTGCCAGTATTAGGCTTATAGCCTTTTAGTACACGTCCTCCAATAATATATATATATCCCACCCCATGCAATACAACATAATATAAATGTACATACGATAAGAATAGCATGTTCAAACAATCATACAACACATAGGGGTATTTAGGTCATTTCCCTCATAGGGGTAAATTAGTCATTTTGCAAATTAGGGTTTAGGTACACTTACTAACCCAACAGTAGGTTCATAGCCGTCTCGCGTGACTCAGGTAACCTAGATGATCAAAACGGTACAAATGGGCCCAAGTCCCATTACTCGGCCCAACTGGGCCTACACGCTCGTGTGTCCTGTTTAGCCCAAACTCAATCACGGCTATGCGCACACCATAGCCTAGTTCATGATAGGAAAAATAGATCAAGAAAGGGAACCCCAAAGAGAGAAAAAGAAACTAATTGCTTGAGAAGCCTGAATGCTCGAAACGAAAAGAGCACCAATAATTGCAGAGTAAAGCCGAAACCACCCAAATGACCAAACAAAATCCGGTTCCTACCAAAAAGTACAAAAAAATGAGAGAGGGAATTCTTAGCAAAAACCAAAAGGAAACACCACAACCAGTTTCGACACTAAGAGCAAGAGTGATTGGGTTTTTGCCCAACAACTTCCCACTTCCAGTGTGCTACTACCTCACACCTCCACTTCCCCTTTTCTCTCCTAAAATCTCTCCCCTCATCTCTCCATCAATTCCTCAATTGACCACTTAAAACTCCTTTCAAACTCCCCCTCTAACAACCGACCACACACCACTCTCCTTCAAACACTCTACCATTAGAGTTTCGGTCAACCCCATCTACCAACCTTGTGGGAGCAGCAAACTATAACTCCCTTGTACACAAGGGAGCTCGAACCCAAGACCCCCTAGGCACATCCACACGCTACTTACCATCAAGCTACAGGCGTTACATTGGCATACTTTACTCACTTAAATTTAAGAGTCCAGACCAAAATGCGAGGGTTAATTCAACAAAGGGACAAAAATTTTGCTAACGCCTAAGTTTGAACCCAAGACTTCCCACACTTCTCAAGGCACTTAACCATTAAAACAAGCAACCAATTAAGCACACAACACAAATTCAAATACTAGATATTTGGGGTGTTATAGGTTGTGTAAGTAAGGGTGGCAAATAGGCTTGGTAAATAGCCTTATATTGTCCACACGGGTAGACACACGGGCGTGTGTTTTGTAACACCCCATACCCGAGACCGTTACCGGAGTCGAACGCGAGGTGCTAACGGACTTAATTCCTTACTTAAACAGCTCATACAATTCATTTTTAAAATTTCCAGATGAGCTGGCTAACTGCATCACAGTCACTCTAAAAATCATATCTCGAGTTCCAAAACTTGAAATCCAATTCCATAAATTTTTCCGGAAATTAGACTCATACATATATTTACTAATTTTTTTCTAGAATTTTTGGTTGGGCCAATTAGTACAGTTTATTAGCTAAAGTCTCCCCTGTTTCAGGGTTCGACTACTCTGACCTTCATGCATTACGACTTAGATATCTACCTGTACAGGGCTTCAATACTTATGTCGTTTGTTTCTAATGAAACTAGACTCAAAAAGGAATCTGTAAATATAAAGCATGACTTCTAATTATCTCTGGTTAATTTATGGTTAATTTCCAAAGTCAGAACAGGGGATCCAGAAATCGCTCTGGTCCTATTTCACGAAAACTTAAACATCTCTTAAAATACGGATCATATGGTCGTTTCGTTTCTTTCATATGAAAATAGACTCATCAAGATTCGATTACATAATTTATTCATTATTTAATTCCATTTATACTATTTTTAGTGATTTTTAAAATTCACACCACTGCTGCTGTCAGCATCTATTTTAAGGTAAATTTTACCTATTTCATAGTTTTCCATGAATCAACTAGTAATTTGACATACATTATTTCCAAGTATAACCACGATTAGCCATGACATACGTAGCACCAATAGGACCATGATTGGCCATTCCAATGGCTAATAATTACCAAACATTTCCACATCACTTAATAACCATATCATAAGACCATATGTACAAAATGATCATAATGTTATACTCAAAATATACAAGCCATTTTCGCATGGCTATACGAATATACATTACCAAAAGATACTTAATTCAACAACAAGGGTCAGCCCTATACATGCCATTATCAAGTTCAACTGAAGAGTACCAAAAAGTGGCTTAGATAGTGTGGATGACTTCGACTTTGACACGTCCGAGTCCGATAGCTGACGAACAAAATCTATAACACAAGGAAACAAGGTAACGGAGTAAGCAAAATGATGCTTAGTAAGTCTTAAGTAATTTTAAACAGGTAAAATTTGACATATAAGACAACATTCAAAATATTAAACTCGAATCAGCTGTATACCTTTTTGCCCAAAATTACGTATATATATATACACACTAACATACAAAGAGATCACAACCTAAACCTCGATCATAAACATGAATTATAGAAATAATTTAATCGTATACCTTCATATAAATAAAGACATCGTCCGAAGTAGTTATTTTCATATTCATAGATGCGATATTCATCCATACGTATATCTATACATACATATGCACATTCCATTCCTTATATATGAAACTTCAATCTAAAAGTGGGTTCGCTTAAGTGTACGAAATGCGTACCTGTTTTTCATACTGTATAGTACATTCAATTCATAACCTTACTCGAATTATCGACATTAAGCCTGCTAGGTTAGAACCCGAATCCAGTCACTAGCATAAAGCCTTCAAGACTTTAAATTCAGATATATGTCCAGCACATAGCCTGCGGACCTAAAGTCCGGATATAATTCTCGCATATAGCCTGCGGACATGAAGTCCGGATATAATTCTCGCATAGAGCCTGCGGACATGAAGTCCGGATATAATTCTCGCTTGTAGCCTACGGACCTGAAGTCCGGATATAATTCTCGCATATATATATTCACATGGTAACACCTTCCACATAGCCTATCACATTGGTAATTCAATTGCTCCATTCGTATATAAGGGCAAAATATACACCATCATTTTCATTTCGTTTTGAAGATCATACAAACAAATCACATCTACCTTTCATCAATCCAATTTAACCCGAATTAACCATTCAACTAAATGTCATATAATTAAATTATTTACCACACATCTTAGATCAAATAGGACTAAAAGATAATGTTCATCTAGCATATACATATCAAGGCATCGTAAATCTTATACTAAAGGCGATTACTCAAAACTTACCTTATATCCTTCTGAACAAGTCTCGGTTTGGCTATTCCGTGACTTTAGCTTTTCCTCTATCCGATGTTGCCCCTCTATGCTCTTGAGCTATGTTAAACAAGTTTAGTCATATTAAACCTTTTCATCAACTCATTATTCATGACATAAAAATCATTAAGAGCCGAATAGGTGGCCACTTAATAAGCTTGAATTCATAGGAACTAAATGCCAAAAGAAAATGTCTATGAAACATTTACTCAAAATCTTCTATCTTTAGTTCAACTTCTTAGCTCCTAATCGGTACACTAAGACCATATTAATTCATTTCTCATATTATTAACATAAGCATAGCAAAGCAATTCTCTATAAACAATTTTTATCAATTCATCCATTCACTAGGGACATAGCCGAATGTTCACTAAGAAATTTAAGCACACAAAGTATGGCTTCTTCAATTGACTTACCATTTTTAATTATCCAATTTATTTAAACATTCAATAACAAACTCCTCTATTATCAAACACACATTCGGCAAGAACATTGGTAACTTATACTACATCAATTCTAAGCATATAATATTGTTAAATGTCATTAACAAATAAAGCCATACACACACAACTTATAAGTAAATTCCATCCTTGCAAAGTCTATAGTTCACTCGGCCACTCAACCCACAACCTATCGAAACTTCAATTCAAACTCATTAGCCGAATACACATATACTTATAATAAGCACATATGACATCTTCTTCAAGACACATTCGGCTATGGCATAATTTCCTTATAAAACCCAATTTATCAATCCACCATCACATGTATCATTACAAAGCTTCACACTTAGCATGCTAATGACATCAAAACAATCCACCTTAACCGAAACTTAACTCATACAAAACCTATCTTCAAACCATAAAATAGGTAGAATTTAAACTAATCATCCAAATGGTGCGTAAGTTTTTCCAAGAATGACATTGAACTTACCTTACTTTAGCTATCCACCTTAGCCGAATTTTCTTCCCTAAAGACTTTTCTTCCTCTTCTTTCTCTAGTTACGGCAATGGAGGAGAAAACATAGGCTAACTTTGGTTTCTCCTCCCACTAACTAGTATTTTATTAACCTTATTCATTATTTCATTTTGTAACATAAAATTATTAGCATAAAATAGTTATAATATTCTTTAATCTATAACATGGCCGGCCACTATGTCAAATTTGGCTAATTTGACATGCAAGTACAAGCATTTTCTAACATGTATTAATAAGTCACTTCAACATTTGCCTAACACATTTCTAAATTTTCTCACATAAGTCCTATTTAATAAAATTCACTTACAATTAACAAAATTCAAACATGAAATTTTCACACATGCATATATACATATAATAAGCATCAAATATGATGGTTAATTATTTTTATGACTCAGTTTTGTGGTCCCGAAACCACTTTCCGACTAGGGCCACATTAGGGCTGTCACATGTTTAGATCGTGTGTGACACACGGTCTGCCCTATAGGCGTGTGGTTCAACCGTGTGTCCTTTGAACGTAAAGATTTCAAGTCAGTATGCATGATAATAAACACACGGGCAGAGACACAGCTGTGTGTCTCAGCCGTGTGATGGACACGGCCTAGCACACAGGCGTGTGCCTTGGCCGTGTGACATTTTGGGGATGCTGACGCCAGAAACAGAATGTCCATGTTTTTGCACATGGGCTAGGACACAGGCGTGTCATGGCCATCTGAAGGACACGGGCCAAGCACACAGGCATGTGCCAGGCCGTGTGAAAATCACTGTAGGTGTACATTTAAACTATTTCCACATGAGTGGAGGACACGGGTGTGACCCTATATTTCTTAAGCCGTGTGAGCCACACGGGCCATCACACGACCATGTCGAAATGGCCATACGGGTGTGTTACCCTTCCATACGGGCGTGTGCCTTGTTTCAAGTCAAATTTTCTATAGATGGTTTAAGGACCCATGTTGATCTCGAACAGTTTTCAATGGTCGATTTGGGGCTCGTAGGCTCATAACAAGTAGTTTAAAGTAGAAATTGAAATTTTTTTAAATTGGACCGAGTCTGGGTGACTTGTAAACATTTGGGTGCATGAGATCGAGTTAAGTAATGCCTCGTATTCCGATCCAACGTGGGTTACGGATATAGGGTGTTACAAGTCCACTTGTTCTTAATAGTGCCATATTGCCAACATTAGAAGGTGGGGTTAATGTGCATGTTTAAGTCTCATATTAAATAGATGAGTGACGCTTGTTAATATATACATTGAAATTTATTGCCTCTACAATCACCTATCCTTTTATATCTTGTGAGCACTTAGTATTCTGCTGAAGGTTCATGTTGGGGATTCTAGTTTAACATATATTTTAATTTATTGTTTTCAAGTTGTTGTTCCGACAATTATCCTCACAATTTATCTAGTTTCTATCTAGTTATTGTACATACATTAATAGAGAAAAGACAACCATCCCTGTGCAATTGATATATGACAAACTCACATCTGTCTACTATACTTGCATCGATAGTGTACGCTTGCACATTATTGTTGTGACGTTAAACAGTCGATTATTTAACCATTAACTGGAGATTTATTTATTGTACAATTTGTTGATTTTCACTTTGATTAAAAATACATTCCCAATATTACGGGGATAGAAAATACAACTAGTAGAAGAAATTACATGGGATGAGTTATCATTATCTCAATTAGACCCTCGTATAAGTTAATGTGAACAAGAAGTTCAAAGGATAATACGTTTGCAAAACACTGCCAATCAACTTTTAGATTCATTTACTGACCTAAAAAGAATTACAAAATCTCACATACCAATTAAAAATGCTACAATACGAAATGATGTCTCAATAGGGGAAACTGTTAGTGCAAAAGAAAGTAATCAACACTTGAAGCATGTAAGACCAGTTGGTTCCAAAGATAAAAATCTTTGTAAAAGGAAAGGAGTAAATATACAAAATGGTCATATTTTGGAGGTAAGAGCCCAAGAAGAGACCAAAGATATAACTAATGAAAAAACCGTTGAAGAGGTTTAAGTACATGAAAACGGTGATAACGAAGAAATCTCGATAAGTTATGTTACTTTAGGAAAAAGATGGAACTGAAAAATATAGTTATCGAAAATAATTTTTCTTATAATGTTACTACTGAAATTACAAAACAAAATGAAGATCTTGAGCCTAAATCTATTGAGGAATATAGAAATAGAAAAGATTAGTCAAAATGGAAAGACACAACTCAAACATAAATGAATTCACTTTCTAAACATGAGGTTGTTTGAATTGTAGTCAAAACACCTAAATATGTAAAATTGGTAGGATATAAATAGGTATTTGTACAAAAAAAAATGAGAAAAATTAAGTCAGAACATATGAAACACGACTTGTAGCACAAGGATTTTCGCAAAGGCCTGATATTGATTACGAAATGACATATTCTCATGTGGTGGATGAAATCTGTAATATCCTGAATTAGGGCTTAATCAGAATAGTGGTTTTGTGACCACAAATCTGAGATAGAAATAATAATTTTATAATTATTTTGATGATTATGATATGATTGCATGATTGTGTGAAAATTTCGTGATGAAATTCTATGCCTAAAGTGCTTAAATTGAAAGTAGGGACTAAATCGAATAAGTTGCAAAACTTGCATTCTAGAAGTTTTGTAACACCCCGAACCCGAGACCGTCGCCGGAGTCGAACACGAGGTGTTAACAGACTTCAAACCACTTATTTGACATTTCCCAGACAAGCTGCCAATCTGCATACTAGTCGGCTAAAAAATCATATCTTGAGTTCTGAAGCTCAAAATCCAGTTCCGTAAATTTTCCCTGGAACTATACTCATATACCTATATGGTAGAATTTTTGTAGAATTTTTGGTTGGGCAAATTAGTATATTTTATTAGTCAAATTCTCCCATGTTACAGGGACTGACTACACTGACCTTTGCACATTACGACTTGGATGTCTCCCTGCACAGAGCTTCAATACTGATTCCGTTTGTTTCTATGGAAACTAGACTCAGAGAGGAATCTGTACATATATGGCATGACTCCTAATTATCTCTGGTGAGTTTATAATGAATTTCCAAAGTCGGAACAGGGAATCCAGAAACTGTTCTGGCCCTGTCTCACGAGACCTGAATGTCTCTTAACATACTGTCCATATGATCATTTCGTTACTTCTATATGAAAATAGACTCATCGAGATTCGATTACATAATTTATTCATTAATTAATTCCACTCCTACTATTTTTAGTGATTTTTCAATCTCACGTCACTGCTGCTGCCAGCATCTGTTACGAAAGCAACTATGCCCATTTCGTGATTTCTCCTTGATCTAACTAGTAATTCATCATACATATCACAAATTATGATCATGACTAGCCATGCCAAAGGCTAATCATTGTCAAACATCTCCCTACTACACTATTGCCATATCATGAATTTTAACACCAAAAATAATCAACCATGACATATGGCATAAAAAAAAAGGGGTCGAATTACCAAGGCTTACGACCTAACGTTATAAACCAAACCCAACCGACATTTATGCCATTTTCGCATGGCTAAAAGTTTACATACCAAAGTTCAAACACAACATAATAGCCTATACATGCCGAAATGTTCTCCTAAGCCGACTAAGAAGAAAGTACCAAAACTTGCTAGCCGGTGTGATGACTCCAATGACGGCACGATCACGCAAAAAGAGTCGAGTCCAAGAAACCTAAAATAGGTGACAAGGAAACACCGAGTGAGTATATAACTCAGTAAGTCATAAGCAATGCACTACCATCCATTAACAACATTATCACAAGAGGAAACAAAATGGAACGAGGCTAGTTACTCCATCCATACCGAACCATACCATAGTTCCTTAGACCTATCGGTTCAATCTCATACCAAGTCATGCATTCACATTCCATATACTAATCAATAGGATATTTGAGGCATTTTCATACATCATTTTATTTTCGTTACAATCATACAACTAAACGACCCTTCACCTATTCCACGATAAATCTTATGTACGTGACTTCGATTATAATTGTCACATAGGTTCAAACTTACCAAGCTCAACTCCAATTATAAACATAGCGCCTATTGGCCATGAACTCAAGGTACTTACCCGATCCGCTGTCCGTGATCAACTCAATAATGTCGCACACTTAGTGTCCATAGTGATTCAAAAGTATATATTAAGTCCGCACACTCAGTGCTATATAATCAACTCGCACACTTAGTGCTATATAATCAAACTCGCACACTTAGTGCTACATAATCAAACTCGCACACTTAGTGCTATATAATCTAACTCGCACACTTAGTGCTATATAATCAAACTCGCACACTTATTGCTGTACAATTTAAACCCGCACACTTAGCGCCAATCTCATGATCATAAATGTTTATACCCGCACATTTAGTGCCGAGATCAACAACTCAATACATCTCACCTCTTTTCTTTTCATTCAACACTTTCATCACCACATACATACATGTATATATATATATTTATCATTCCATTCAGCGTCATTACATAGACGTTATGACCATTTAAATTAATACAAACTATATGCTTAATGACTTACCTTGTGTTGGGTAAGACGGTTCCAACTCGGTTACTCGATGATCTTTTCTTTGCCCTTGCTTGCCTCTCCACCTTTAGACATTCAAACATCTACTCTATTCTTTTCAAATCATCTAAACGGCAACACTCACATTCTAGCATTTAAATACAAAACATTTATTCAAGTAACTAAGCAAGTCCAAGTTCGGCTATTACACATATAAATACTATCAAATTAAATTTTTAACTAGATCAAACATCTCTCATCAACATTTATTCATCAAAACATAAAGAAAATAATCAAATCTCTTCATTAACAACCATGGCCGAATGCTCCATTCACCACCCAAATCCAAATTTTTAACATGGGCAAAGTAAGGAACTTAGTAACTAACTCAAAATAAGCTAAAATTTCAAAATCTAACATGAATTACTAACCTTGTTTTAAGCTTAAGATGGCCGAATGCTATATCCCTTTTCTTCTTTAAAGTTCGGCTACTAAGGGAGAAGATGAAACCAACATTTTGTCTTTCTTTGGTTTTTCTATTATCCTTTCTTTTTCTTTTCTTTAGCTCACGGCCATGGGGGGGGGAACAACCACACAATTTTTTGGTTTCATTTCTTTATTACCCATACTCCCTATTTTATTTTTTTCTAACATACCTCACTAAGCCAACATGTTCCCAACATGTTTCCACTCATAGCATGGCCGGCCACTAGCTCACATTTTGGGTAATTTGACATGCAAACCCATCATTTTCATAACATGCATTAATAGGCCACTTCACATTTGCCTAGCACATTTCTAAATTTTCTCACATAAGTCCTATTTAATAAAATTCACTTACAATTAACAAAATTCAAGCATGAAATTTTCACACATGCATATATACATATAATAAGCATCAAATATGATGGCTAATTATTAGTATGACTCGGTTTTGTGGTCCCGAAACCACTCCCCGACTAGGGTCAATTTTGGGCTGTCACAACTCTCCCCCACTCAAAAAATTTTCGTCCCCGAAAATCTTACCGGTAAATAGGTTTGGGTATCGTTCTTTCATCGAGCTCTCGGTTTCCCAAGTAGCTTCCTCGATCCCGTGTTTGAGCCATAACACCTTTACTAACGGAACCCTTTTGTTTCGCAACTCCTTCACTTCACGAGCTAGGATACGCATCGGCTCTTCTTCGTAACTCATATCGGCTTGAATTTCAACCTCCGACGGACTAATTATGTGCGAAGGATCAAATCTATAGCGTCGAAGCATCGAAACATGAAAGACATCGTGAATCTTTTCAAGTTCAGGGGGTAAAATCAATCGATAAGCAACTGGACCGACTCGTTCGGATATTTCGTATGGCCCAATGAATCTCAGACTCAACTTGCCCTTTTGGCCAAATCTGAGTACCTTTTTCCAAGGCGAAACTTTAAGAAACACTTTTCGTTTCAAATCCGCATACGATTTCTGACGATCCGTGGCTGCCTTTAGACTTTCACGGATTACCCTTAATTTCTGTTCGGCATCTTTAATCAAATCGACTCCGAAAATTTTACTTTCACCGAGCTCGGTCCAAAACAATGGTGTACGGCATTTACGACCGTACAAAGCCTCGTAAGGTGCCATCTTAATACTTGATTGAAAACTATTGTTGTAAGCGAATTCAATCAAAGGTAAATACCGTTCCCATGAACCACTAAACTCGAGGATGCAACATCTCAACATATCCTCAAGTATCTAAATTATCCGCTCGGATTGACCATCGGTTTGTGGATGAAAAGCGGTGCTAAAATGTAGCTTGGTACCCAAAGCTTCTTGCAATTTCTTCCAAAATCGCGAGGTGAATCTCGGATCTCTATCCGACACGATAGAAATAGGTACTCCATGTAATCTCACAATTTGAGAAACATACAATTCGACCAGTTTATCCAATGAAAAATCCGTACGCACGGGGATAAAGTGAGCCGACTTAGTCAGTCTATCAACAACAACCCAAATCGCATCTTTCTTACTTGCTGACAATGGCAGTCCGGATACAAAGTCCATTGTGACTCGATCCCATTTCCACTCGGGTATCATGATCGGCTGAAGTAATCCTGAAGGCACTTGATGTTCCGCTTTCACTTGTTGACATATTAAACATCTCGAAACAAAGTTGGAGATGTCTCGTTTCATACCATGCCACCAAAATTGACATTTCAAATCGTTGTACATTTTCGTACTCCCCGGGTGAATTGACATTCGGCTACAATGGGCTTCGTTCAAAATCATCAAAATGAGTTCTGAATTTCTTGGAACACACAACCGACTTCTGAACCTCAAACAATCGTCATCATCAATTTGAAATTCGGATTCCATATTCGGAATACATTCAGCCCGTTTTGCAACCAATTCATCGTCGACTTTCTGAGCTTCACGAATTTGATGAATCAATAATGGTTTGGCCTTTAATTCAGCTACTAACACATTGTCGGGTAGAACAGACAAGTGCACATTCATCTCTCGTAAAGCAAATAGCAATTTCCGGCTTAAGGCGTCCGCAACCACATTAGCCTTTCCTGGGTGGTAATCAATGACAAGCTCGTAATCTTTCAACAACTCAAGCCAACGTCTTTGTCGCAGATTTAAGTCTCTTTGAGTCATCAAATATTTGAGACTTTTGTGATCCGAAAATACATGGCACTTTTCGCCAAACAAATAATGTCGCCATATTTTCAAAGCAAATACGATGGCGGCTAGTTCGAGATCATGGGTTGGATAATTTCTCTCGTGTGGCTTCAATTGTCTCGACGCATAGGCCACAACTCGACCTTCTTGCATCAATACGCAACCCAACCCGAGTAGGGATGCGTCACTATAAATGACAAACTCTTTGCCTGATTCGGGTTGCACTAAAATTGGAGCTTCAGTCAAATGAGTTTTCAGTTGATCGAAGCTTTTCTGACATTTCTCCGTCCATTCAAACTTAGCATCCTTTTGAAGTAGCTTCGTCATTGGTGTGGCTATCATCGAGAAACCTTTTACAAATCATCGGTAATAACCGGTGAGCCCCAGGAAGCTCCGAACTTCGGTAATATTTCTTGGAGGCTTCCAGTTAAGTATGGCTAAAATTTTGCTCGGGTCAACTCGAATACCCGATGCGGATACCACATGACCCAAGAAGCTAACCTCTCTTAACCAGAACTCACACTTACTGAACTTAGCATACAACTGCTTATCCCGCAAAATTTGCAACACTAGTCTCAGGTGCTCAGCATGTTCGGTCTCATCTCCTGAATAGACTAAGATGTCATCAATGAACACAACTACGAACCGGTCCAAATACTGTCTGAAGATCTGATTCATCAAATCCATAAATACCGCAGGGGCATTAGTGAGCCCAAACGGCATCACTAAGAATTCGTAGTGACCGTACCTCATTCTGAAAGCAGTTTTGGGTACGTCCGAATCTCGAATCCGCAACTGATAATAACCCGATCTCAAATCTATCTTTGAAAACACTGAGGCTCCCTTTAGTTGATCAAACAAATCATCAATACGCGGTAATGGATATTTATTCTTTATCGTCACTTTATTCAGTTGACGATAGTCAATGCACAACCTCATGGTTCCGTCCTTCTTTTTCACGAACAATACTGGTGCACCCCAAGGTGAGAAACTTGGTCGAGCGAAACCTCTATCCATCAACTCTTGCAATTGAGCTTTCAATTCCTTTAACTCGGTTAGTGCCATACGATACGGAGCTATCGAAATTGGCGTAGTTCCAGGTACAAGCTCAATACCAAACTCTATCTCCCGAGCAGGTGGCAAACCCGGTAACTCTTCAGGAAAAACATCCGGGTATTCACAAACCACCGGCACAGATTCGGGTTTCTTTTCTAATCCTTTGTCATCAAGTACATACGCAAGGTATGCTTCGCACCCTTTTCTTACATATTTCTGGGCCAACATTGCTGATATTACAGCTGGCAACCCCCTTAAGTCCGTAGACTCAACTCGGATTATCTCGTTATTTGCGCACCTCAAGTCAATAGTCTTGCTTTTGCAATTCACAATCGCATCATGCGCGGTCAACCAATCCAAACCAAGAATAACATCAAATTTGTCAAATGGCAAAAGCATCAAATCGGCCGGAAAACAGGATTCTCAGATTATTAGAGGGCATCTCTTACACACTTTATCAACAAGTACGTATTGACCCAAAGGGTTTGACACTCGAATTACGAACTCAGTAGACTCAACAGGTAGAGTCTTACTGGATGCTAAGGTTTCGCATACATATGAATGAGTAGAGCCAGGGTCAATCAATGCAATCACATTAGTATCAAAGAGAGTGAAGGTACCAGTGATGACGTCAGGGGAGGATGCCTCCTCTCGTGCGCGAATGGCATATGCTCTAGCAGGAGTACGGTTCTCGGCTCGAACAGCCGTATCAGAGGCCCCTCTCTGACTACCACCCCTACCTCCTAAAATTCTCGGTGCCTACCTCTAGTTGTCACTCCACTAGGTCTTGCACCTTGAATCTTATTCTTCTCATCAAGCTCCGTGCAATCTCTAATGAAGTGGTCCTTCGAACCGCATCCGTAACAGGCCCTGTTAATAGACTTACCCCAACATTCACCTAGGTGTCGTCTTCCGCATTGGGGACATTCAGGTTTCTCTTGACGATTATTGCCCATACTAGCTACCAAAGTAGCTCGGGAGTCCGTCAATGGTCGTGCTCTGATGGAAATTCCCGCAGTCATCCTCGACTTATTAGTGTCCTCCCTGAACTTCTTTACAGCTGAGAATGGAGCTTTACCCGTCGATCTTTTACGATAGTCTCTAGCTTCAAATTCAGCCTTCTTCTTCCCCTTTCCAAGTTCTTCCGCCTTGCAGGCTCGTTCGACTAGTGTGACAAATTCTTTTATCTCCAAAATACCCACTAGTAGCTTTAAATCTTCATTCAATCCTTCTTCGAATCTCTTGCACATAGCAACCTCATCAGCTACACACTCCCGGGCATACCTACTGAGTCTTACGAATTCATGTTCGTATTCAAATACTGTCATACGGCCTTGCTTGAGTTCCAAGAATTCCTTACGCTTTTGATCAATGAACCGTTGACTAATATATTTCTTTCGAAATTCCGTTTGAAAGAAGTCCCAAGTTACTCGTTCGTTTGGGACTATGGAAATCAGGGTCCTCCACCAATAGTAGGCTGAGTCCCGCAACAAGGATATAGCACACTTTAGACATTCATCGGGCGTGCATGACAGTTCATCAAACACCCGAATGGTGTTATCAAGCCAGAACTCGACCCTTTCAGCATCATCAGTAACTATGGCCCTGAACTCCTCGGCCCCGTGCTTCCTAATCAAGTCTACAGGTGGCTTACTCAGCCTCACAGGATCAGTGACTGATAGCATTACGGGCTCTTGGGGTGGATTATTCAAATTCAGGAATTGTTGGACAGCCGGATTGGTTCGGGCATATTGCGCGACCCACTCATTCATCATGGTAAAGAAGGCTTGTTTAGCCCCCTCACCTTGATTATTCGCAGATGACTGAGGTTCAACAGGCAGTGTCCCTCGTGCAGGAGCAGCCGCTACACTTTCAATGTCATCCTCCAAGGTTCTCTCTACACCGGGATCCATTTACTAATCAAAACAAAAATTTTAACCGTCAGAAGTCATCACACATTTAAACATTAACATTAAGGCATGTATAGCTAGACTCATACGTGCTATGGTAGTCCTAGAACCGAGTAAACCATGGCTCTGATACCAATCAAATGTAACACCCCGAACCCGAGACCGTCGCCGGAGTCGAACACGAGGTGTTAACAGACTTCAAACCACTTATTTGACATTTCCCAGACAAGCTGCCAATCTGCATACTAGTCGCCTAAAAAATCATATCTTGATTTCTGAAGCTCAAAATTCAGTTCCGTAAATTTTCCCTGGAAATAGACTCACATACCTATATGGTAGAATTTTTTTAGAATTTTTGGTCAGGCCAATTAGTACAGTTTATTAGTCAAATTCTCCCATGTTACAGGGACTGACTACACTGACCTTTGCGCATTACGACTTGGATATCTCCCTGAACAGAGCTTCAATACTGATGACGTTTGTTTCTATGGAAACTAGACTCAGAGAGGAATCTTTACATATATGGCATGACTCCTAATTATCTCTGGTGAGTTTATAATGAATTTCCAAAGTCGGAACAGGGAATCCAGAAACCGTTCTGGCCCTGTCTCACGAGAACCTGAATGTCTCTTAACATAATGTCCATATGATCATTTCGTTACTTCTATATGAAAATAGACTCATCGAGCTTCGATTACATAATTTATTCATTAATTAGTTCCACTCCTACTATTTTTATTGATTTTTCAATCTCACGTCACTGCTGCTGCCAGCATCTGTTACGAAAGCAACTATGCCCATTTCGTGATTTCTCCTTGATCTAACTAGTAATTCATCATACATATCACAAATTATGATCATGACTAGCCATGCCAAAGGCTAATCATTGTCAAACATCTCCCTACTACACTATTGCCATATCATGAATTTTAACACCAAAAATAATCAACCATGACATATGGCATAAAAAAAAGGGGTCGAATTACCAAGGCTTACGACCTAACGTTATAAACCAAACCCAACCGACATTTATGCCATTTTCGCATGGCTAAAAGTTTACATACCAAAGTTCAAACACAACATAATAGCCTATACATGCCGAAATGTTCTCCTAAGCCGACTAAGAAGAAAGTACCAAAACTTGCTAGCCGGTGTGATGACTCCAATGACGGCCCGATCACGCAAAAAGAGTCGAGTCCAAGAAACCTAAAATAGGTGACAAGGAAACACCGAGTGAGTATATAACTCAGTAAGTCATAAGCAATGCACTACCATCCATTAACAACATTATCACAAGAGGAAACAAAATGGAACGAGGCTAGTTACTCCATCCATACCGAACCATACCATAGTTCCTTAGACCTATCGGTTCAATCTCATACCAAGTCATGCATTCACATTCCATATACTAATCAATAGGATATTTGAGGCATTTTCATACATCATTTTATTTCGTTACAATCATACAACTAAACGGCCTTTCACCTATTCCACGATAAATCTTATGTACGTGACTTCGATTATAATTGTCACATAGGTTCAAACTTACCAAGCTCAACTCCAATTATAAACATAGCGCCTATTGGCCATGAACTCAAGGTACTTACCCGATCCGCTGTCCGTGATCAACTCAATAATGTCGCACACTTAGTGTCCATAGTGATTCAAAAGTATATATTAAGTCCGCACACTCAGTGCTATATAATCAACTCGCACACTTAGTGCTATATAATCAAACTCGCACACTTAGTGCTACATAATCAAACTCGCACACTTAGTGCTATATAATCAAACTCGCACACTTAGTGCTATATAATCAAACTCGCACACTTAGTGCTGTACAATTTAAACCCGCACACTTAGCGCCAATCTCATGATCATAAATGTTTATACCCGCACATTTAGTGCCGAGATCAACAACTCAATACATCTCACCTCTTTTCTTTTCATTCAACACTTTCATCACCACATACATACATGTATATATATATTTATCATTCCATTCAGCGTCATTACATAGACGTTATGACCATTTAAATTAATACAAACTATATGCTTAATGACTTACCTTGTGTTGGGTAAGTCGGTTCCAACTCGGTTACTCGATGATCTTTTCTTTGCCCTTGCTTGCCTCTCCACCTTTAGCTTCTTGAGCTAAATCGATAAATTAACTAGTTTAACCATCTTGCTAAACATTCATACTTCAATTACACATGCATATGTATGTTTGTATATTCGGCAATGACAATGGTAATTTAGCAAACCTTAATTTAACTTATAATTGTTCATAACACATTTAAAGCATCCACTCCATTCCATCATTTTAAAGCACATACATTACTCAATATTATCCACGTTCACATTCGGCATTTTCACTAATACACATGCCGATTTCATTCAGTCATCTCTAATGTTAATTAAGAAATGCCGAATGTCACTAACTAAATGGCATACACACACTCACATGCATAAAAGTCATCCACACCTCCTATAGCTCATTCGGCATTCACAAAATCATACCATTAGAATTCATGTACAATACCGAACCTTTAGACATTCAAACATCTACTCTATTCTTTTCAAATCATCTAAACGGCAACACTCACATTCTAGCATTTAAATACAAAACATTTATTCAAGTAACTAAGCAAGTCCAAGTTCGGCTATTACACATATAAATACTATCAAATTAAATTTTTAACTAGATCAAACATCTCTCATCAACATTTATTCATCAAAACATAAAGAAAATAATCAAATCTCTTCATTAACAACCATGGCCGAATGCTCCATTCACCACCCAAATCCAAATTTTTAACATGGGCAAAGTAAGGAACTTAGTAACTAACTCAAAATAAGCTAAAATTTCAAAATCTAACATGAATTACTAACCTTGTTTTAAGCTTAAGATGGCCGAATGCTATATCCCTTTTCTTCTTTAAAGTTCGGCTACTAAGGGAGAAGATGAAACCAACATTTTGTCTTTCTTTTGTTTTTCTATTATCCTTTCTTTTTCTTTTCTTTAGCTCGCGGCCATGGGGGGGGAACAACCACACATTTTTTTGTTTTCATTTCTTTATTACCCATACTCCCTATTTTATTTTTTTCTAACATACCTCACTAAGCCAACATGTTCCCAACATGTTTCCACTCATAGCATGGCCGGCAACTAGCTCACATTTTGGGTAATTTGACATGCAAGCCCATCATTTTCATAACATGCATTAATAGGCCACTTCACATTTGCCTAGCACATTTCTAAATTTTCTCACATAAGTCCTATTTAATAAAATTCACTTACAATTAACAAAATTCAAGCATGAAATTTTCACACATGCATATATACATATAATAAGCATCAAATATGATGGCTAATTTTAGTATGACTCGGTTTTGTGGTCCCGAAACCACTCCCCGACTAGGGTCAATTTTGGGCTGTCACAAGTTTTTAGTATGAAATTGTTTTGGAATATTAATGAGGAGGTCTTAAATAGCAATTTGACCAATTTTAAGTTCATGGAAAAAATTAGGACATGGAAGGAATTTTTGGAAAGTTTAGTAGTAAGGGTATTTTGGTCATTTAGTTATTAAAATGAATTAAAAACAAAATTAAAAGCCAAATTTTTTCCATCTTCTTTATTAGGCCGAAGTTTCAAGGGTTCTCCATAGCTAGGGTTTGTTTCAAGCTTCCAAGCTCCATAGTAAGTGATTCCAAGCCCCGTTTTTAATGTTCTTTACGTTTTTGGAATCTCGGTAGCTCGATTAAGCTTATGTTAGCAATAATTCAACCTAGGGTTTATATTTGGAAAAATACCCATAGGTGAAATTTGTGTATTTTGATGTTTTATGATAGAATATGAGGTTTTAAATTATGTTAGACAACTTGTGCTACTCGGTTTTGAGTGAAAACGAGTAAAAGGGCTTAATCGACAAAAATACCTAATAGTCACAAGTATATGTTAGAGAGAGAATTCGTTGTTGCCATAGAAGGGAAAAATGATCAGCATGTTATAAAACATAAGAATAAGGAATAAAGTTTAATTCCCGAGCCTAGGGGAAAAAGTGTAATTATGCAAAAGTTTAGGGAAAAAGTGTAATTTTTCAAAAGTTCGTATTAAATGTTGTTTTGATGAATGTATGTATTAAATAAGATTAATTTGGTATTATAGATGAAGAAAAACGAGATTCAAGTCGCGATCAAGGAAAAGAAAAGATTGTGGACTAAATTGCAAAATCTTTATATTTTGGTACCAAGGTAAGTTCATGTGTAAATAATGTAGCATAAATGTTACTTTTAAGTTATTAATGTTAATTATATGATATGCTGATTTTTAGTCGTGAAATATTATGCTTTGTGGTTAATGTTGAGTAATATGCAAATTATGTTTACTACTTGATAAATATGAATTGCTACCGAGTATCGGTTTCGATATTCCATGGAAGACGACAAATGTGAGATCGAGGGGAAAAGCCCGTTTGAACCTTAGGAATAGATTAGGATACAAGTGACATGTCACTAGGATGGTTGAGCATCCGAACTCGTTGAGTTGAGTCCGAGTTCACTTATGGATGTGAATTTCTGAACTCGTTGAGTTGAGTCCGAGTTCGTGAAATGTAACTAGGCATCCGAACTCGTTGAGTTGAGTCCGAGTTCACTTATGGATGCGAACACCCGAGCTCGTTGAGTTGAGTCCGAGTTCACTTATGGGCAGGTTACATGGTAGCTTGATTACATATGAGGCACTTATGTGCAAATTATCCGTGTATCCAAGTTGTATTCCGATGTGTTCAACGGGTGAAATTTCTAGTGAAATGGAAGAACACTTAAGATGCAAGCGACATTTGGTAAGTGTTGTGAAATGGACACTCTGGACAGGTATGTTCTTAACCCTCGGGTTGAAAATAGATACAACAATGATAAGGTGGTAAGATGAGGAATGATGTTTAGAAATATGATATATGTTTTGGTGATACCATGCTAAAGTTGTTTGGTATATTTGTATTGTTATGTTACTTGTTATTTACATATAAACTTACTAAGAATTTATGCTTACTCCCTCCTCTTTATTTACTGTAGTTTTGAACAAGCCAGCTCGGGAATCAGGACGGGTCGAAGGTTCGATCACACTATCCAAAGGACTTTCATCTGGGTAAATGGCTTGTAAAACTTAAGTATGGCATGTATAGCAATATACTTATTTTGTGTAAATAATTTTATGATATGGCCATGTTTGGTTGAGAAAATGTTTGATATTGATAAGTCATGGTGATGGCTAATTTAGATCATGTTTGATATTATGGAATTTTAATAGGTTATCTAGTTCATAAAAATTCATGGAAAGATGAAACTTGCCTTAAAACAGAATATTGCTGTAGCAATGACATGAATTTTAAAAATCACTAAAAATAGTATAAATGGAACTAAATGATGATTAAGTTATGAAATTTAGTCTTAATGAGTCTATTTTCATGTGGATTGAACAAAACAGGCATATAAATTTTATTTTATGAGATATTTGAACTTTTGTGAAACAGGGCCAGAGTGATTTCTGGATCCCCTGTTCTGAATTTAAAAATTCATAATAAATTTTACAAAAATAATTAGAAGTTTTTCTTTATATTTACAGGTTCTTTATTGAGTCTAGTTTTAATATAAACAAACCTCATAGTCATTTAATTTCTGTATAGATAAATATCTGATTCGTAATACACAGAGGTCAGAGCAGTCGAACCCTGAAACAGGGGAGAATTTAACTAATAAACTGTACTAATTGGCCCAACCAAAAATTCTAGAAAAAAATTAGTAAATAGATATATGAGTGTAAATTTAGGGAAAATTTACGGATCTAGATTTCGAGTTTCGTAACTCGAGATATGATTTTTCTTGTAACTGTGACGCAGGTAGTTAGAAAGCTGTGAATGTAGAAATAAATGATTTGAAGTTCTTAATTTGATAAATATTGTTCGGTAACCCCTCAAGCTTGACTCCGACGATGGTCTCGGGCGTGGGGGCGTTACAAAATCACATTTAGATATCTTATTAGTCTGGTAATATGTGAGAAACTTAATGTGCATCTAATAGATGTTATTACAGCCTATTTGTATGGTACACTTGATAGTGAAATTTATATGGAAATTCCCGAAGGACTTAAAATCCCAGAAGGATATAGAGTTTCTCGAGAAAATTTATCTATTGAATTAAATAAAATTTTATCTGGATTAAAACAATCTGGACGTATGTCTTACAATTGTCTTAATGAATATTTGTTGAAAAAGTTTATAAAAATGATCTAATTTGTACATGTATCTTTATAAAAAGGCCTGGATTAGATTTTGTAATAATTGTTGTTTATGTTGATGGTTTGAATATTATTGGAACTTCTAAAGAGCTTCAAAATGTTGTAAATTGTTTAAAGAAAGAATTTGAGATGAAAGATCTTGGGAAAACAAAGTTTTATCTTGGCCTACAAATTGAGCATTTAAAAGATGAAACTCATGTCCAACAGTTAACTTATACGAAAAAGATCTTAAAAAAATTTTACTTGAATAAAGCATATCCATTGAGTAGCCCGATAGTTGTATGATTGTTAGATGTGAATAAAGATCAATTTTGTACTTGCAAGAATGATGAAGAATTTCTTTGTCCTGAAGTATCATATTTATAATGCCCTCCACCCAACCCGGTCAACCGAATCTGAGCATTGGGTGTTACGCCTAAGGACAGACGTAGCCTAGACTCTTTCTACTCGCCTATGTAGCTATTCTAAAGATGGCTTAATAAAATTTCTTTAACTCTTATTCTGAATTACCTCAAGTATTCCATTAAGGATATCTTTATGTATAATGTATGTTTCACATTTACATTTGTAATCAATAAACTACAATACTCATCGAATATGTCTTGCTTTTACTAATAACATAAACGTTTTCACCTTTGACATTTTAAACGCAGACTTGACTTCGCCATATAACTTTCTGTACGACTTGTACTTTTATAGCCTTTTTGGCATAGACTTTGACTTCGTATCCCATTCTTTAAGTAGGCTTCTCTCTCATAAATTTATCTTCTCTGTATGTACATCATGACAAACCACTACTCTACTGGCGTAGCCTTTGCATCGTCCCTCTGCAAGAGATTCCTTGCAACCTAAAATAGGAAATAACTAATGTAAGTTCTTGACAACTTAGTAAATCTCTATTACCTATTTCATTACTCTGTAGCTTACTAAACACTTTGCATAATTTTTGGCCTATGTCCCTCTTTTGCGGGTAGTTTACTCTATCATTACTTATGGTGCAGTTCATACATAATCGACTGAGACTTCCTTAAGAGCATACTACATGCATCATTCATTATTATCCATATCAGGTTCTTACTCTTCTTGTGTTCGCCACATATTTCATTCTAGCCCCTTTCACGTCATTGATCATTTTCCCCTTTCATTAAAATAGAGTTTGCCCTATCGACATTGTCTTTGAATTATTACCACGAAGGCCATTCTACGGACTGCGCCACGAAGGCGTACTTCATTGATGATAACTCTAGAGAATCATCCCTTTAAAATAGATAACCACAAAAGTTTTCCTTTTACAATAGACAGATAACCACAAAGAGTCCTCAATTAATAGATAGTCATTAAAGCGTTGGTCACGATTTTCGTGACAGGTAAGTTTTAAATATTTATAATTAATCATTATTGAAACAAACTATTATCGTGATGTAGGCAAGTGTACCTATCGAAAAGTAGTATAGTTTTAGCAAGATCGGATTGTCGAACCCAAATGAACTAAAAGTACTAGTAATGATTGTTTTTTTATTATCTAGCCTAAGAATTAGGTGGTTTTGTTTTAACTAACTAATTAGCTAATCTAAGAATTCATAGAATTAGAGTTGGGGGATTACTTTTGGAAAATGATTGAATTAAGACAATACCTAACGAAAAATCCAACTAGACTTCACTTGTTATTCTGACTCCGAATCGGATGATTTATTCATTTAACTTATTCCGTAGAGATCCCTAAGTTATGTTATTATCCCTATTCAAGACTAATAACGTCTAATCCCTAGATTTAATAATTGAGACTTTTCTCTAATTAACACCCTAGGGTTGCATTAACTCGATCTATGGATCCCGTTATTAGGTTTCACCCTAATTCGGTAAAATCTTGTCACCCTATATCTAGGCGTGCAATCAACTCCACTTAATTATGACAAATGTACTATTAGACAGGGTCTATTCCTCCTCCGAATAAGAGGTTATCTTGAATCAGTATCCTGGGATATCAATACAAGATTAAGAACACATAATTAAAAGCAAGTTAAATATTTATCATACAATTCAGAAATTAATAACAAGATTCATCTTAGGTTTCATCCCCCTTAGGTATTTAGGAGATTTAGTTCATAACTAAAAAGGAAAATATCTCAGAAGAATAATGAGTACAAAACATAAAGAAAACCCAAAACTCCTAAAGGGAAATTGAAGAGAGATCTTTAGTCTTGATGATGAATCCAGCTTTTGAGTTGGATCAATTGACTTCCTTCGAGTAATTCCTTCCTTCCTCCCTATGTTTCCCCTTACTTTCCTCCTCTAGGGTGTATTTATAGGCTTTAGAATGCCTAGAAGCCCTCAAAATTGGCCTTTTTCGAATTGGACTCAACTTGGGCTCGGCAGGGACACGCCCGTGTGAGTCGTGCTTCGAATCTGCCAAATTGACACGGCCGTGTGGTCTTCCCGTGTGAGGAGGTCCAGGCCATGTTGAATTTGTACTTTGGCCCATTTTCTCTGTTTTTGGCTCGTTTCTCGTTCCTTTCACTCTCCTATGCTCTCCTAAGTATAAAACATGAAATTAAAGCATTAAAAGCATCGAATTCACCAATTCTAATGGAAATTCATCCATAAAATACGTTAAGCATGGGGTAAAAATATGTATAAATTATAGTTTATCAAATACCCCCACATTTAAGCATTTTCTTGTCCTCAAGCAAAATTCTAAACTCATAATAAAAATAAATTCTTCTCAACTTATAATATCTATCGATAATATCTCAAAATAATCCATAGGTAATCATACATTGAGAATTCAACTAAAAGAACATCAAAGTTTCAATCATTCCAAGTTGAGCATTTTATTCTAAAAACATAGGTGTCTCCCTTCGTCTAAGTAATTACCTTGTATTCAAAATGTCACAGAGTTTTACATCCTCACTAAAGATTCACTCAAATCACTCGAGGTGTTTAAGGACAATAAATGAAACACTCAATAGTCAATAATGAAAAGTTATTACCATAGGCTTGCACGGAAATCAAATCTCTACTACTATAATTTGAGATGATACATTAATCAAAAGGTCTTTAGAGGGTTGTAATGAGGCTTGGTTAGGGGGTGTGGTCACAAGCTGAAAGAAAAGGTTAGAATTGAGATTGACTTGAAAAATTGCCTAACTAGAAAAATAGCTAGTCATCAATTGCGTACAACAGAGCTTTTCTCAGAATATGGAATTTAACTTCTTTAGCTCAGAAGATTACTACTATTAAGATGTATACATTTTTTTATTTTTTTAAGAGTAAATTAAATACAAAGTAGAATAAAACTTAGCTAAGCAACTATTTTAATTCCAATCTCTGCAAAAAATGGGGATCAAATTAATTTAGGGGATTTCAACAATAATGGGTTAAGGGTTAATATTAAAGGTAATACAAGAAATGACTTGTTAGCTCAACGGGGTTCACTAAGGGTTAATCATGGAGGTAGACTTTTCATGGCATGAGTGGGTTAATCCTAAGTGCCTTTCTCATTTTGACATATCAAATCAAATAGTGTGATCTTGACATGCATAATCAAACAAGTTCTAGAATAATAATTCAATACTGACGCACTCAAAGAAATAATAAAAGTAAGCATGAAACAATTAATAGATGCTCAAAAGGCTAAAAAATCTCACAAAAATTATGGCTTTTTGATGTTTAAAACTTGTGAATTCCAACTCAAAGTAATACCTAAACTTTGGGGAAACAACCTAAATTTTTAAATTCTTAAAAAACAACTTATCATGCTTGATTCTCTAATGTCTTAAGGTTTAAACAATCAATGCATAAATGCCTATGTTTTAATTCAAGATATATCAATCAAAATCATAAATCAATCAAAATTTATCCTAAATATGATATGAGAGCTTTTCAAGAGAACAAGGCAGTCATTCAGGGATTTTTTCGATAATGAAATAAATACCCCTCCACACATAAGATGTACATTACCCTCAATGTACAAAGATAGATAGGAAAAGATAAATTTGTAATTATAAGATAGGGGGAGAAGTGAAACTTCCTGTATGATGAATTCCTTGAACTGGAGTTTTGGAGAGTAATCGGTGCGAGGGTGGAGGAGGATACTCCGGCGGTGGTAGAGGTTCATTAGTCCATAAGTCCTGCGCCAAAAGAATATTATATCTAGTGGTAGCTATGGTCATGGTCGATCAGGACATGGTAGTCATGGAGAACCGTTCCTGGTGGAGTTTTTAGTTCCTATGCGATGATGAGTTTAGGAGTTTTATATAACTGTGATAAAATAAGGAACTTTTTTAGGGGATATTAGGAAGAATAATTACTCATAATGAAATAACCGAAATTGATGGTTAAAAAAATAAAATTCTAAATACTAAATAAATGTTTTTAAACTTCTTCATCACTGGATGGTTCGCGAGGTGGGATTGGCGATGAGATGTGGAGGTGCTGACAAATCTGCAGTAGAGTAGCATCAATGTTGTCAAATCATTGAAAACACTACTGCTCGAATCGAGTAAGGCGCTCAGAGATGTCAGCATATGAAGCCACCGCATGAACTGGACGAGAGGGTGGTGGTGGCTGAGTCAGTGGGTCCTCGTGCTGTGGAAGGACATCATCAGGAATGTCCTCGTAGGCCTCCTCCTTAGTAGATTGGGCGAGACAATATTGAGGAGGGTATGTTCGTCGGCGCTTTTTGATCATCCTCATGCTAAGCATGCTCAAGATGCCTTGTGGAGACATCTGGCCAAAGAGGGCTAAGGATGATTCTTGGGTTGCGGTGCTGAGGAGCCCAAAGTGTCGAGCCAACTGAGTAACATAGGGGCAAATGGAGATGACCCCATTCCTATGCCGCTCCGTCTGGTGCTGAGTCGTGAGGGAGATGAAATAGGAAAGGTCGTGAGTGTTGACGACGCCAGTGCTCTCTCACCTTCCTGTAGTCGTGTGAGCCAAAATGGCGTGTAGGTGCCTCAAAGATGGAGGAAGAGCCGATGCCTTGGAGAGGCTAAGATTGTAGGTGGCCCCACCTGGTACTAGTGGGTCCCAGCACCGTGAAGGAGAACGATGGATGTGGCGGTTGAGAGCATGTAAGTCATTCACCTCCTTGAATTCCTCCGTATATAAACCCAGTGCAGTACCGAATTCTGGGACGCTGAGCTGGCAGATTAATCTGCTTAGGTAAAATTGCACCGTGCCAGGATCATCATAGTTCGTCATCATGGTCTGAAGATGAAATATGGAGCATAATTCCATTGTAGGCTCGAGATACGATGGCTCGATGATCCCAAAGAAATGGTCCCAAGGGTCGATGGTTAGGAGGGCCCGAATCGCATCAGCCAACTGAACTTGTTCTATTGCAGGCCCAGTCGATGCAGTGGCCTGCAATTAAAGGTAGGGCCTGGAGTATTTGGAAGAGTTGTTTTTGGGACCCAATAGGGAACCTCAAGAAAGGGTGATGAACTTCCGCGGTAGGACCCGAGAAAGATGACACTCCCTTTCTTTTCTTTGAAGTAGGGACAATGGCCTTTTTACCAAGTGAGGACGACATTGTATACCTGCAAGTGAAAACATCAATTCGTCTTGATGAGTAGACAAGGAAAAAAAATATGACTAAATTCAAAAAGAAAAATGCATAAATATGTTTAGCCACAACTACTAAGTTTAACTAAAACAATAAGTTCAATGACCTATTTTTGTTGCATTAGCATGGTGATATAAGTAAAAATGGCAAAGAATGGAATGCGACATACTATATGAATGAATAAAAATGTTAACACAAAAGGCATGATTATCTCAACTATTCTAACCATGAATATTCACTTCTAACTAATTAAATGGAGTACAGAAATCATGTAATGAGTAAGGATTTGAACATGAAAAAGATGATAACTTATTCTATAAATGAAATTTGTGTGATAGAAAGAGGAAAATAACATGAAAAATATAGATTACTATGATAAATAGCATTATAAATCAGTGAAATAAAAGAGAATGGAGTAAACAAACGCTAAAGGAAAGAGATTGGGCGTCGAGAAAGAAGTTGGGAGCAGTGCACGGGCGTGGCAGGGAGGGCGTGTGGACTTGTAGCGGCAGGGTTAGGGTTTTTTTGGGTGAAGAAGACAATGAATAGTGCAACCTATTTATAGATTTTGGTGCACACAGCCAGGGAACACGCCCGTGTTCCCCAATATCATCCCGTGTGATTCACGAATTTTGAATTTGGGTGTGTTTGACAATTTCCTCACGCCTATGTACCTTGGGCGTGTTGGTTCACATGATCATGTCGCACGGCCGTGTCTGGCATTGTTCACTTCTCCCACGCCCGTGTATGTAGGCCTACGCCCGTGTTAATTTAACAGGTTCGACCATGGGTGCTAGACACTGGTGTGTCGAACGCCCATGTTAATTTGACAGGTTCAGCCATGGTTTCAAGGCTCGGGCGTGTCGTATGGAACGACGGAAATAATGTGCAAGTGTACACAATCGCAACAAGTAATAAAGTGACAAGTAAATGTTGAGTTATCGTACCCACGGGGAATGTAAAAAGAATTATTTATGAAATTAATTGTAAAACACTTTGGTGAAGTAAAAATAATTTGGTTTTAGAAAAAACTATTTAAAAACTTAAGTAAATGATTTAAATAAAACAAAAGAGTTCTAGTGCACGATTTCAAATAAGATTTAATCAATGTAACATACTTGTGTTGGATTAATTATATTTCTTTAAATTAGAATTATTAAACTCATGTTTACATTGTTACAAATAAATTCACAGCAACCCGGTAATTTGCTAGCTTATGAACAAATTTACAAACAAAAATCCATCCATCTCTTGACATATCCCTATGTCAATTCAACCGACTAAATAGATTCTAGTAAGGAAACATGTTATTGCACATACATAATCATTAAATTCAACCAATCTCTTGCATATCTCTATGTCAATTCAAACAATTAATAAAATCTAATAAGCATATAAAAGACTATGTGAAGTAACAAGGCATCCCTACCTTGAAACAATTTAATCACAGTAATCTTGCAAGTTATGCAACGCAATAATATCACCAGATACATTGCTAATTTAACCTTCAGCTTCCTTACAAGAATAAACATGCACTGATTAAGTATTGTGTCAACTAATTACAATTGCAATCCGTTTAAATAATTAATCCATTAGTTACCTCACAGTCGTAATGCAAGAATAACTTAGGCATGGTTTTACTTAATCAAGCATCTTACCGAGGCTTATAACAGCATAAACATCATTTTAACAATTTAAGCAGGCAAAATATAATCAACCCAACACAAACATAATTTAAAGTGAATTTATTAAAATAACCATTTCAATAGCATAAATATTCATAAACATGTTCGTCAAAACAACAGCAAAATTTAAAGAGATAGGGAACAAGAAGCAAATCCGGTGTTTCTTTGTGGCTTGACTAGTTGCTCCACTCTTCATTCTTCATTGGCCTTGGCTATTAAGGTGGCTTATGAACACCTAAGTTTCTTCTCCAAATGGCTGAAGAGAGCCTCTTTCCCAATAGAAGAAATTGGCACTTGAACAAGAGGAAATGGAATGGAAAAAAATGAGAGGAAAGTGAGATAGGGAATGAGAGAATGATGTGAAGTGAGGGATGCTTTGGATGATCATCAAGGGGTGGATTTTATAGCTGATTGTGGCTGCTAAAAATAACAAATTACAGCAGCCAAATAGCCCTCGCTTGGGCGGCCACACACATGGCAAAGTTGAGAGTTTCAACTTTGCTATTTTAAGCTTGGGGCAAATCTACAAAGCCATAAATTAAGGTGGGGTTTGAACGCAATTTAGAAGTCTTTTGAGGGCCTTTTTGCAAGAATATTTAATCAGATAAAATGCTGATTTGGGTCAGCATATCGACGGTTCTGGGCTGCCCATTTAGTGGCTGGTTCGGTTCACTCAATCTGGCTCGACCAGTGCGGTTCAACTGGACCCTTTCTCATAATTAATTAAAAATAATTTATTTAACCCAAATTAAATGGGGAATAAATTAAAATTAATCAAATTATGAATTAATACACATCTCTGGACCATCTTAGGCTGGAAATTAAAGTGCCTCGGTACTTCAAATTGCTTCTCAGTTTTATGCATTCAGCAGTGTCAGCCGAGCCAATTTTCACCCTTTGCGCGAATCTGTCGAAAATAGTCAAAATTAATCAAAGTTAAATATAAAGTTAAATAAATTCACCATGTTCATATTTTAACATGATTTAATTATTTTATAATATTTAATTATTTTTCGACAAGAGTTTAACCAGATTTGCATGAGTTTAAGAAAAATTAGGTATGAAAAAGTATATAAATTTTTGTGTTTCCACACCCTCAAACTTAATTCATTGCTCGTCCCGAGTAATGCACAAATTTTGAAAAGAATTTCTTGGAAACACCTTTGAAAAATTCCTTTAGAACAAATTTTTTCTCAAAATTATGGATAGAAAATACTTATGCTCAAAAACAAGAAATCTGATAATTATGCTACTTAAGTATACATATTGTTCAAATTAAATTCAACAACTTATTTAAAATAGCAAAATTTAGACTAAATGCTTTTAGTAACAAAGACTTGTCAACCCTTACCAATTTGATTATTATTTTTTTATTCAAGACTAATCTGCAATCATTAAGCTTAACTTATGTCTTCATATGTTGATCATAGCAATTTCTCTCCACTAATGTAGGTAGCATGAGGACTTTGAATCAATAGGTCTTTATTAAGGTTGTAATGTGGCTCGGCTAGAGGTAGGTGAGATATGGATAAATTTTGGTTTAAGAAACCCTAGACTCAGCCTCAATCGAACCTTCAGAGTTTTTACCTTCGATACACCAACTTGACTTTCATATGCTCTTTTGTTCATCTCTTTCAAATACATGTGCTCTCTTTCCTTTTTTTTTAATTTAAGCTGAATAACATGAGCACTCACTTTGTGTACTGCAATTCTCGAACAATTGATACTTCTTTTCAACTCCCCCAAACTTATTTTTAAGAAACATCTAGAATATTACTGAGTCTAGTGTTTGGGACAATACTAAGATCATTAAGCGAAAAGTAATGGCTAATTATTGTAAGGGTCGGAATAAAATTAGGCCATATAGTCTCAAAATTGGGTTTCAAAGGATAAAATTTTACCATGGTGGGCTTGAAAGGCTTAAACGATCCACACAATAGTTGCCTAATTCATTTCCAATGTTCCATGCTCCCTAGGATTTCGCCTCAAGAAACTACTAAGTCAATTCTAAAGACTTAAACTTTCATGCATACCTAACTTTCCTAAAGAACTAAAAATTTTTATGGTATGAATTTGCATGCTTTATTAAAAATACATTCATGTCATTATTAAGCTAAAATAATAATTTATTGAAATAATAGAACTTTATTCATACTCAAATTGAGCATTCTTAACAGAATTCAAATTTTTGAACAAAATATCCTAATCATAATTAAAAGAAGAAAATTTTATTCTGAGTGGAAATAATTCAAAGTTCTGGTCCCCCCAACTTAAAATGAACAATGTCCTCATTGTAGCGAATAGATACTTTACACCAGGTAGGATTTTAGAAAAGATGAGGTGAGTCAATTTGACTGCTTAAGTACCAAGCTCTTTCCAAATCCAATCCTAGACATGTATATATCTATTGCCACACTCTATACTTTGTGACTTGCTCACATTTTATTAGTGATTGTCCTCTCTTATTTTATTATGCAAAAAATAAAAATAAATTCCTAATTAAACTTAATCCTAAAATGACCTAAGAACAGAAATAAATTAAAGTCAAGATCCTCCCTTTATTTATTTGCAGACGCTTCTGAATTTGAATCATCTTTTGCTCCATCACTATCGCCTTTGCATGAATCGCTTCACTCCTTCTTTGATAATGAACTCCATGGTTCAAATATAAAATCTGGAAACTCAGGCACAAAAATAAATGGGTCATTGTATATTTTCTTAAAAGCACTTCTCATCGAGTCATCCCTTATTTTTGAGTGTCTCTAGTAGGCTTGTTGCTGCCATTGCATATGTTGCATTAAGTCCATCAATTTTGACAGCTCATCTCGAAGGTCTGGGCTAGGTTGTTGAGCTCTAAACATCGAAGTTTCAGCATCAGGTTCAGCTTCTGGCTCCACTGATTCTACCTTTTCAAGGACATCAAATGATTTCATCGTGGGATCTTCTACTTCATCAGGCTTCTTCGGCTCCTCACTTCAATTCGTTGCTGTAGGACTGAGTCTCCAGCTACTCAGTAAAGGTCCCAATCTGTGATTGTGCCTTGGCTATACCCTGTCTTCCTTACATTTGCAAGAATCTCAGCTTTCAAGCATAGAATTGTTATCATAAAGGGGAAATGAGCAGGGCCAGAGTGCTTAACAACACAATTACGTATCTCCCTCAAGATGATCTTCCCCCCATCAATGGTCTTACCAGTTAGGATCGAGTACAATAAGATCATTCGCTCTAATGAGATTGTAGTCCCATTTGAGCTAGGCATAAGGCTGAATCAGATGAAGTAAAACCATACCTTTGCGAGTGGCGTCAAATATTCTCTTCGGTAAGTGTGGATTCCTTGTTTTGACACAGTCCATGTAAAACTTGGAACTATCAGTTCCTCCAGAATTTCTTACAAATTTTCAAGCTTGATATTGCTCTTCAACATGGAATATTCACCATTTTTGAAATCTAGTAATTCAAAGAACTCATTAATAGCATTTGAATTTATCGATACCTTGATTCTGTGAACTGGAACTTCTGTCATCTTGCTTGAAGTTAAATTTGTATAGAACTCACGAACTAGTTCCTCATCCACACTAGGTCTCTTTTCACAAAACAACTCCCAATTGAGGGTTTCAGCAACTTGACGAATACGTGCCATAAAGTCTCTGTAGTTGCTCTCCTTTAAAGTAAAGCCTTTTTCTGGATGTATCTATTAATTTTTGAAGATACTTCCGTATCTCACTTTGGCGTCTTCACAGTGGAATTTGTTGTGTTTCATCAATTTGAGCGGAAGCACGAGTTCTCTTACGAGACATGTTTAAGCTGATCATAAGATGGAAAAGTTTGTTTCTTAATAAAATTTAATAAAAATTATTAATAATTCAATTAATTGGAAAATTAATAAATAAAAATAAAATTAAAAGTTAAGAGCGACTAGGTCTTACCACTTTTTTTGTGAAAATATAAGAAGTCTAGAAATTAATAATAATAATGAAGAAAAAGATGATAATTAAAAAGAAGAGTTGGAGGGTTTGTGGCTTAAGGTGGATGGAAGAAGAATGCTGCACAAGCAGCTAGGGTGTGCGGGCGTGGTGCGTGTGGGAGCAGTGATGCGCAGCAGGGCTGATAGAATCAACAACACAAGTGTTTGGCAATAGGTAGGACTTGGGCGTGCGCAGGATGGTGTGGAGGGCCGGTACCGCGCACGGGGTGAAGGCCTGGCGCAAGCTGAGGCTGGGGCTACTCGAGGCAACGCGCGCGTTGGGTGCGCGGGATGTGCGTGCGATGGAGTCGACTGCTTGGTGCTGTTGTTGCTTGGGGTTTCGGCACTTTGGTATTTTGGTGCTTCGGGTTTTAAGTATTAGATGAATAGGAAGATGGGTTGTATTTATAGGGGGAGAAATAAGAATTAGAGTAGAATTCTTAAAACAATTTAATTAATAAAAATTCTAAGTTTTAATCCTATATAAAGATAACAACAATTAATAATTAAATATAAGCATATTAAATTATTAATTGCTATTTAATTTATTTAAACAAAGATAAGATCCTAATTTTATGCTAAATTGATAAAGATTAATATATAAATTATAATAGATATAATTATATATTAAAGAGTATCATCTTATTATAAAAATTTATCAAATAAAATCCTAAAATCGATAATAATTTATATATATTATAATGGATATAATTATATATTAATAATTATCATTTTTTAACTAAAAACATTTATTCTAGAAGCCTTTTGAAAATATTTACGAAAAGAGGCATCTAGTTTTTATTATTTATGAAAAGAGCAACCAAATTTTAAAAATGTTTCAATTAAGTCCCTAGACTTAATGAAAATTTGGAATTGAGTTGCAATTCAAGACTCATGTCAAAATTGACCTTTTTATTATAAAAATCAAAGAGTAAAATTTCTATTTAGAGAATAATTTTTAGGAAAATTATGTTAAAATCAATTCCCAAGAAAGATTGGAGGGGTCACAAGCGGTCCCGCTTAAGTTCCAATATCCTAGACAGAATTTATTTAAACATACTAATCCCGAAAATATACCCTAAATCATTTATTAAAAAAAAACAAAAGAAAATTTTAAACATCCGATAAAATGAACGAAATTTCATTCCGTTCAATCTTATCTCCCCAATAGTGTTTCAAGCGCTGAACGTTAACTCGAAAATTACCTCCCTTACCTTAGATCTCGACAACTCCGTATGGATAGACATGATTGATCGTAAATGGACCGGACCAATGTGATTTTAACTTACCTGGAAAGAATTTTAGTCTGGAATTAAATAACAAAACTCGCTGACCTGCTTCAAATTCTCGAACTCGAATGTGCTTGTCATGCCATTTCTTAAGTCTTTCCTTGAGTAATTTGGCATTTTCGTAGGAGAATAGCCAGAGTTCCTCTAGCTCATTGAGTTAGAGCATCCGTTTCTCCTTAGCAAGCTTAGGATCCAAGTTGAGTTGTCGAAGAGCCCAGTAAGCCTTGTGCTCTAACTCTAAGGGTAGATGACATGCATTCCCAAAGACCAACCTGTAAGGTGACATCCCTAGAGGTGTCTTGTATGCTATTCTGTAAGCCATAAAGCATCATCCAACCTTTTAGACAAATCACATCGGTTTGGGTAGACTATCTTCTCAAGTATGCCTTTGATTTCCTTATTTGCCAGTTCAGTTTGCCCATTTGTCTGCGGAAGGTAAGCTGTTGCAACCTTGTGTTTCACTCCGTGCTTGTCTAATAACCATCTTAACCACTTGTTCACGAAGTGGGACCCTTCATCACTAATGATAGCTCTTGGGGTTCCAAACCCTGTGAACATGTGTTTCTGCAAGAACTTAATTACAACCCTAGCATTGTTTGTCGGATAAGCTTCAGTTTCGACCCATTTAGACACATAGTCTACTGCTACCAATATATACTTGTGACCAAAAGACGGGGGGAAAGGACAAAGAAAGTCAATACCCCATACATCGAACAATTCTACCTCAATGATTTTTGTTTGAGGCATCTCATTCCTGTTGGTGATATTTCCAACCCTTTGACATCGGTCACAACTCTTTACGTACACATATGCATCCTTGAATAGTGTTGGCCAAAAGAATTCAGCTTGCAACACTTTGGCCGCTGTACGAGTACCTCCGAAGTGTCCCCCACTCAGAGCTGAGTAACAATGATATAAAATCTTTTATACTTCATCTTCTACCACACATCTCTTGATCATCTGATTTGCACACTTTTTAAACAAATATGGCTCTTACCAGAAATAGTCTTAACATCGTGAAGAAACTTCCTCCTTTGTTGATAAGTCTTATCAATTAGCATCAAACCACAAGCTAAGTAGTTAGCAATATTAGCAAACCAAGGGGTACTATGGACATGACTTACCTTCAGTATGTGTTCATCTGGAAATGTATCTTGAATTGGTATAATAGGAGAATTCCCTTCTTAAGGCTCCAATCTGGACAAGTGATCTGCTACTTGGTTTCTACTCCCTTTCAATCTTGAATTTCTAGATTGAACTCTTGAAGTAGAAGCACCCACCAGATTAGTCTCGGCTTAGCATATTTCTTGGCAAGTAATTACTTGATTGCCGAGTGGTCCGTATAAAAAGTTACTTTGGTACCTACAAGGTAAGATCGAAACTTGTCAAAAGCAAATACAATAGCAAGTAACTCTTTTTTCTATTACCATATAGTTCAATTGAGCTTCTGTAAGAGTCCGGCTTGCATAGTAGATGGGATGAAAAACTTTTGTCCTTCGTTGCCCCATGACAGCTCCTATCGCGAAATCGCTTGCGTCACACATTAATTCAAATGGTAGATCCCGGTCTGGTGTGACAATTATGGGTGCTGTAACTAATCGAATCTTCAAATACTAGAAAGCCTTTAAGCATTCATCATCGAACTTGAACGTTGTGTCCTTCTCTAATAATTTGCATAAAGGTTTAGCAACTCTAGAGAAGTCCTTGATAAATCTTTGATAAAACCTGGAGTGACCCAAGAAGCTCCTAACACTCTTTATAGATGTTGGAGGTGGGAGTTTCTCGATAACATCTACCTTTGCTTTATCTACCTCGATTCCATGTCTCGTTATCTAATGCCCTAGAACAATCCCTTCTCGTACCATGAAATGGCACTTTTCCCAGTTAAGTACTAGGTTTGTTTCTTCGCATCGTCTTAGTACCTTAGCTAGATTGGCTAATCAATCATCGTAAGTATCTCCGAACACTGAAAAGTCATCCATAAAAACTTACTAGTACTTTTTAACCATGTCAGTAAAAATAGACATCATACATCTTTGAAATGTAGCAGGTGCATTACATAAACCAAATGGCATGCGTCTAAATGAAAATGTACCGTATGGGCAGGTGAATGTTGTCTTGTGCTGATCTTCTGGTGCTACTGTAATCTGATTATACCCTGAATATCCACCGAGAAAATAGTACTAGTCTCGCCCCGCAAGTCTATCCATCATCTGGTCCAAGAACGGCAAAGGAAAGTGATCTTTCCTAGTCGCCTTGTTCAGCTTCCAATAATCGATGCAAATCCTCCATCCCGTAACTGTTCTAGTTGGTATCAACTCGTTATTCTCATTTTCTATGACTGTGATACCTCCCTTCTTTGGCACGCACTAGATCAGACTTACCCACAAACTATCTGAGATGGGATAAATGATACCCACATCTAACCACTTGATAATCTCCTTTTTCACCACGTCTTTCATGATAGGGCTCAGTCATCGTTGTCCATCAATCGTCCTTTTTTCTCTATCTTCTAGGATAATCTTGTGCATGCGTACAGATGGACTAATACCATGGATATCGGCTATGGTCATCCGATAGCCTTCGTGAATTGTTTCAACACCAAGATGAATTTCTCTTCTTACTCAGTAGTTAATTCTACTGAAACAATCACAGGCAAAGTAGAAGCGTTACCTAAACAAACATACTTCAAATGTGAGGGTAGTACCTTCAATTCTAACTTAGGTGGCTCCTCAATTGATGCTTTTGGTTGGGCATACTCCCTTTTCTCTAACTCCAAAGATTCAAAGCGGGATTGCGGATCAAACCTACTTTGATTAGCTTCTAACAAAGCTAAATATTCATCCTCCTCTTCATCATTTGGAGGATCTGATGTCAGAATTTGTTCCAATGGATCTTCAACATAGTTGCGCTCCTTTTCCACTATTAAATCCTCTAAATCGGATACTGTAGAACAATCATCAATTGTGTCAGAAAATCTTATAGACTTAAAATTATTAAATGTTACCTGGTCATCCTGAACACGTATCATAAGCTTGCCCTTCTGCACATCTATAAGGGTCTTTCCGGTTGCTAAGAACGGTCTTCCTAGGATAATCGAAACTTCTTTGTCTGCTTCAAAGTCTAGGATAACAAAATCAGTAGGAAAGATAAATTTATCTATACGTACCAATACGTCCTTGATTTTTCCTTCTGGATGTGCTAAGGATCGATCTGCTAGTTGAAGTGTAATAGTAGTAGGTCTAACTTCACCTATCCCTAACTTTCTAAATATTGACATAGGCATCAAGTTAATACTCGCACCTAAGTCACATAATGCCTTACCATAATATGTTGCTCCAATGTTGCAAGGTATGGTAAAACATCCAGGATCCTTCAGCTTTGAGGGTAGTTTGTCTTGAAGATATGCGTTGCATTCCTTCGTCAGAGCTACCTTCTCAAATTCTCCAAGTCTTCATTTTTTGGACAAGACATCCATCATAAACTTGACGTAATTCGGCATTTGTTCAAGTGCTTCAACCAACGGGATGTTGATATGAAGTTGCTTGAGTACGTCTAGGAATTTCTTGAATTGGATTTCCTACTTTTGCTTCTGAAGTCTTTAAGGGTAGGGTGGAGGAGGTTTGTTTACTGGAACTGGTTGATTCATTTTCTATAGCAATTCTACATCTAACGGAGTTGTTAGTTGGTTAGAATTAGCTGGTTCTGGAATTACCTTATTGAGTTTTACAGATTCTGGTTCTTGTGCAACTGGAATTTCAACACTCGGTTGAACTTCCTTTAAGTCTTGAGCATCAGCTGGCTCTTTTTTAGCTTCAATAATGTTGGGCTCTACTGTCTTTCCACTCCTCAATGTCAATGCTTTGTAATTTTCCTTCCCCAGATTTCTTGGATTCTCTGTTACATTAGGTAAAGTACCTTATGGTCGGTTCCTGAGTTTAGTAGCCAGCTGGCCCACTTGATTCTCCAAATTCCTTAGAGTAGCATTGTTTTTTTTCCATGTATGCCTTCAATAAATCCTCTAAGCTATTGGATGATTCAGCCTGAGCTCATTTCTGAGCTTGTTGGGGAAAACTAGGCAGCTGAGTTAGTCTAGGTTGAGCGTAGTTGTTACTAGCTCCAGCCCCTTAGTTACTCTAGGAAATATTCGGATGGTTTTGCCACGATAGGTTGTAAAAGTTGGATTGCAGTCCTTGCCTTCCTCAATTTTGGTTCTGGTTACCCAGGTAATATATGGATTCGGGGTTTGATGGGCATTCTTCGAAGAAATGTCCTTCCTTAAAATAAACACAGGCTATACTCTCAAATTGGTGAGGTGGTTGGGCTGCAAAACTATTAGACCCATTAGCGGTAAGATTCTTAAGCATTGAGGATATTGAAGATACTTGAGATGCAAGTGAAGTGAGAGCTTCCACTTCATGTATTCCAGCGACTCGTTTTCCTGACGCGGCTCAATTGGTCGGCCATTGATAATTGTGACTAGCAATCCTCTCGATGATTTTGTAAACCTCATTATAAGACTTAGAAAGGAGAACATCGTTAGCAAAAGCGTCCACTACCATCCTCGTGTGAGCATTGAGACCATTATAAAATGTCTCAAGTTGGATACAGTGTAGGATTCCGTGATGAGGGCATTTCCTTAGTAGTTCTTTGTATCATTCCAATGCCTCATACAAGGATTCATCATCCATTTGTTGGAAAGCAGTGATCTCGTTCCTCAACTTAGCATTCTTATTAGGCGGGAAATACTTCATGAGAAATCTTTCAGCTAACTCTTGCCATGTAGAAATTGAGTTTGGTGGCAATCAATTCAACCAGGCTCGAGCTCTGTCCCTTAGTGAGTACGGGAACAACTTCAATCATAATGCATCTTCGAAAACTCCAGCTAATTTGAAAGAGTTGCTCACCTCCATAAATACTCTTCAATGAAGATGAGGATCTTCTATAGGCATTCCACTGAATTGGCCCACTGTCTGAAGCATCTGGAACATGACTAGCTTCAGCTCGAATTGTTGTACCTCGATTTCGGGTCTCCTAATACCCGGATTAAGATAGTTAAATACTGGCACAACATATTGTCTTAAGGCTCTATCCTATCTTCAGCAATAAGGATAGGATTTTGAGCAAGGTTTGCTCCATGTTCTTGATTCATATTCTCGAAATTCATTCCTTTAGTCCTTCTCTGGTTCGCTTGTCTTCTTCGCTATTGGAAAGTTCGTTCAATCTCAAGGTCTACAGGGAGTAAGTCAAAAATCTAGTCAATACTCATAAACTCCTGAAATTATCAAAGAAAAATTAATTAAGTTAAAAATTAAACAGAAAAATAAACTAAAATGTAAAACTAAAAAAATCACAAATAATGACTTTTTGAAACAGTCCTAGGCAACGGCGCCAAAAACTTGGAACGACGGAAATAATATGCAAGTGTACACAATCGCAATAAGTAATAAAATGACAAGTAAATGTCGAGTTATCGTACCCACAGGGACTGTAAAAAGAATTATTTATGAAATTAATTGTAAAACACTTTGGTGAGGTAAAAATAATTTGATTTTAAAAGATGGTCAAAAGCTATTTAAAAACTAAGTAAATAATTAAAATAAAACAAAAGAGTTCTAGTGCACAATTTCGAATAAGATTTAATCAATGCAACATACTTGTGTTGGATTAATCATATTCCTTTAACTTAGAATTATTAAACTCATGTTTACACTGTTACGAATAAATTCATAGCAACCCGGTAATTTGCTAACTTATGAACAAATTTACGTACAAAAATCCATCCATCTCTTGACATATCCCTATGTCAATTCAACCAACTAAACAGATTCTAGCAAGCAAACATGTTATTGCACATACATACTCATTAAATTGAACCAATCTCTTGCATATCCCTATGTCAATTCAAATGATTAATTAAATCTAATAAGCACATAAAAGACTTTGTGAAGTAACGAGATATTCCTACCTTGAAACAATTTAATCACAATAATCTTGCAAGTTATGCAAGGCAATAATATCGCCAGATATTTTGGTAATTTAACCTTCAACTACCTTAGAAGAATAAACATGCACTGGTTAAGTATTGTGTCAACTAATTACAATTGCAATCCGTTTAAATAATTAATTCATTAGTTACCTCACAGTCGTAACGCAAGAATAACTTAGGCATGGTTTTACTTAATCAAGCATCTTACCGAGGCTTATAACAGCATAAACATCATTTTAACAAGTTAAGCAGGTAGAATATAATCAACCCAACACAAACATAATTTAAGCTAAATTGATTAAAATAACCATTTCAATGGCATAAATATTCATAAACATGTTCGTCAAAACAACAACAAAATTTAAAGAGATAGGGAACAAGAAGCAAATCCGGTGTTTCTCCATGGCTTGACTAGTTGCTCCACTCTTCGTTCTTCGTTGGCCTTGGGTGTCAAGGTGGCTTATGAACACCTAAGTTGCTGCTCCAAATGGCTGATGAGAGCCTCTTTCCCAAGAGAAGAAATCGACACTTGAACAAGAGGGAATGGAATGGAAAAAAAATGAGAGGAAAGTGAGAGAGGGAATGAGAGAATGATGTGAAGTGAGGGATACTTTGAATGATCAGCAAGGGGTGGCTTTTATAGCTAATTGTGGCTGCTAAAAATAGAAAATTCCATCAGCCAAAGAGCCCCCCCTTGGCCTGTGACAGCCCAAAATTGACCCTAGTCGGGAAGTGGTTTCGGGACCGCTAAACCGAGTCACCGAAAGGTTTGAATGTGATGTTTATTGTCTAGAATATGTAATCATGAATGTGTGAAAATTTCAAGCTTCGATTTAGTCGATTGCATGTGAATTTAGTCAATAGGACTTATATGAGAAAATTTTAAAATGTGATAGGTCAATGCATGAGGACCTATTAGTGCAAGTGGAAGAAAAAGGGGACTTGCATGTCAAATTCCCCCTCCCTAAATAGTAGTGGCCGGCCATGACAAAGTGGATAGGCAAATGGTGATGGGTAAAACATATTATAAAAAGTTTATGACAACATGTTGTGTTAAGAACAATAAAATATGAGGGGAGTGGGAGGAGAAACCAAAGTTGTTTCATCCTTGCTCCCCCATTTTGCCGAAACTAGAAGAAAAAAAAAGGCTTCATCCTCTTTGCTCTTCTTGACCAAAAAATCAAAGGAAGAAGAAAGAGTTCTCTTGCTTATGTTCGGTTTGGATGAGGATTAAGAAGAGGTAAGTACCTTGAAACCCTTGGAAAATTTTGTATAAAGAAGATGGTTAGTTCAAGTTCTAATCATTCCATGGCTTAAGTTTTGATTGTTAGGAGGTTTGATGTTTGGCCAAGTAGGTTGATTTGAGCTTTCGGTTGTGGTTGTCAAGGGAGGAAATGAGGTTTTGTTTGTCTTCAACAATTGGTTGGTAAATAAGTGTTAAATGTGAGAAAATTTCGTTTGGGTAATTGAAATAAATAATTAGAGGCTTGATTATCAAAAGGTTTCGGTTTGATATCATTTTTATAAGCATAATTAGTTCAATTTGATAATAAGGTATGAGGTGATAAGTAAAATTTTCATGGTGGTTTAGGTTTAATGACATTCGGCTATGGATTAAAAGTGTTAGCTAATTCGGCATAAGAGTATAAATGTTAATCACTTTATATTTGAAGCCTTGAAGAATAGGTTGTGGAATATTAAAGTGTTGAAGGTTAAATCTTTAAGCTTGGTTAATTTGGACATTCGGCTATTCTTATGACATTAGATACAAGGGTATGAAAGGTTATATATATATATAAGTTTAATTTATTCATGGTAACTTGGCATGTGGATTGGATATATGTTAGTTAATACATGCATTTGGAAGTGATGTGTTTAATAATTAGGTATACGGTTTGGTTTCATTATTGAGTATAAGGGTTAAGTGTTTTAAATTGCCTTTGATGTATACATGTTTATATTGAAATATTAAGGCTATGATAGCCAATTGAGGGTTTCAGCCAAAATATTCAAATAGATTGGTGTGAATGTTTGAGTGATGAATTTGACTCTTGTGTCGAGTTGGAATGATATGTGTATTTTTATAAATAACTAGCAAGGTAATTAAACTAGTTGATTTATTTATTTAAGCTCAAGAACCTAAAGGAGAGGCGTCCAACAAGGGGAAATCGAAGGTCATCGAGTAGCCGACTCGGAATTATTTTACCCAACATAAAGTAAGTCATTAAGCATGTAGTTGGTATTATTTCAAATGGTCATAATGTTTATGTATTGATGCTGAATGGAATGAATAAATATACATATATATATATATGCATGTACGTATGTGATGATGAAATTGTTGAATGAAAAGAAAAGAGGTAAGATGTACTGAGTTGTTGATCTCGGCACTAAACGTGCGGGTATAACCATTTATGACCATGAGATTGGCGCTAAGTGCGTGGGATTAAATTGTACAGCACTAAGTGTGCGATTTGACTATGTTGCACTAAGTGTGCGAAATGAATATGATGCACTAAGTGTGCGAATTGACCATGCGGCACTAAGTGTGCGAGTTTGACTATGTAGCATTAAGTGTGCGATTTGATTACGTAGCACTAAGTGTGCGAGTTGATTATATAGCACTGAGTGTGCGGACTCAATATACATTCGTGAATCATTATGGACACTATGTGTGCGACACTATTGAGTCGATCGCGGACAGCGGATCGGGTAAGTGTCTTGAGTACATGGCTAATAGGTGCTATGCTTATACTTGGTGTTGAGCTCGGTAAGTTTGAACCTATGTGACAAATATACTTGAAGTCACGTACATAAAATTTATCGTAGGATGGGTGAAAGGCCGTTTAGTCGTTTGATTGTAACGAAAATAAATTGATATATGAAAATGCCTCAATGTCCTATTGATGAGTATATGGAATGTGAATGCATGAATTGATATGAAACTGAATCGATAGGTTGGAGGAACTATGGTGTGGTTCGGTATGGATGGAGTAAATTGTCTCGTTCCATTTTGTTTCCTCTTGTGATAATGTTATTGATGGATGGTAGTGCATTGCTTATGACTTACTGAGTTATAAACTCACTCGGTGTTTCCTTGTCACCCATTATAGGTTGCTTGGACTCATCTATTTTTGCGGGGTCAGGCCGTCATCGAAGTCATCACACCGGATAGCAAGTTTTGGTACTTTCTTCTTAGTTGGCTAGAAGAAGATTTTGGCATGTATAAGCTATTACGTTGTGTTTGAACTTTGGCATGTAAACTTTAAGCCATGCGAAAATGGCACGAATGTTCGATTGAGTTGGATCAAGGGTAGGCATGAAATGGACCTAGTTACTTTCGTAACAGATGCTGGCAGCAGCAGTGTCATGAGATTGAAAAATCACTAAAAATAGTAGGAGTGGAATTAATTGATGAATAAATTATGTAATCGAAGCTCGATGAGTCTGTTTTCATGAGGAAGTAACGAAAAGATCATATGGGCAGTATATTAAGAGATAATCAGATTTTTGTGGGACAGGGCCAGAACGGTTTCTGGATTCCCTGCTCCGACTTTGGAAATTCATTATAAATTAACCAGAGATAATTAGGGGTCGTACCATATATGTACAGATTCCTCTCTGAGTCTAGTTTTTATAGAAACAAACGGCATCAGTATTGAAGCCCCGTGCAGGGAGATATCCAAGTCGTAATGGGAAAAGGTCAGTGTAGTCGACCCCTGCAACATGGGAGACTTTGACTAATAAACTGTACTAATTGGCCCGACCAAAAATTCTAGAAAAAAATACATAGATGGGCACATGAGTCTAGTTTCTGGAAAAAATCACGAAACTGATTTTCGAGTTACGAAACTCAAGATATGATTTTTAAAACGACTAGTACACAGATTGGGCAGTGTCTGGAAAATAAATTTTATAAGGGGTTAAAGTCAGTTAACACCTCGTGTTCGACTCCGGTGTCGGTTTTGGGTTCGGGGTGTTACATTTGATTGGTATCAGAGCTATGGTTTAGTCGGTTCTAGGACTACCATAGCGCGTATGAGTCTAGCTATACATGCCGAATGTTAATGTTTAAATGTGTGATGACTTCTGACGGTTGAAATGTTTTTGTTTTGATTAGTAAATGGACCCCGGTGAAGAAAGAACCCTAGCGGATGACGTTGAGAGTGTAGCGGCTGCTCCTGCACAAGGGACGCCGCCTGTTGAACCTCAGTCATCTGCGAATAATCAAGGTGAGGGGGCTAAACAAGCCTTCTTTACCATGATGAATGAGTGGGTCGCGCAATATGCCCGAACCAACCCGGCTGTCCAACAATTCCCAAATTTGAATAATCCACCCCAAGAGCCTGTAATGCCATCAGTCGCTGATCCTGTGAGGCTGAGTAAGCCACCTGTAGACTTGATTAGGAAGCGTGGGGCCGAGGAGTTCAAGGCCATAGTAACTGATGATGCCGAAAGGGCCGAGTTCTGGCTTGATAACACCATTCGGGTGTTCGATGAATTGTCATGCACACCCGACGAATGTCTAAAATGTGCTGTATCTTTGTTGCGAGACTCAGCCTACTATTGGTGGAGGACCTTGATTTCCATAGTCCCAAACGAGCGAGTAACTTGGGACTTCTTTCAAACGGAATTCCGAAAGAAATTTATTAGCCAACGGTTCATTGATCAGAAGCGTAAGGAGTTCTTGGAACTCAAGCAAGGCCGTATGACTGTATCTGAATACGAACATGGATTCGTAAGACTTAGTAGGTATGCCCGGGAGTGTGTAGCTGATGAGGTTGCTATGTGCAAAAGATTCGAGGAAGGATTGAATGAAGATTTAAAGCTACTAATGGGTATTTTGGAAATAAAAGAATTCGTAACACTAGTCGAACGAGCCTGCAAGGCGGAAGAACTTGGAAAGGAGAAGAGGAAGGCTGAATTTGAAGCTAGAGATTATCGTAAAAGATCGACGGGTAAAGCTCCGTTCTCAGCTGTAAAGAAGTTCAGGGAGGACATTAATAAGTCGAGGGCGACTGCGGGAATTTCCATCAGGGCAAGACCATCGATGGGCTCCCGAGCTACTTCGGTAGCTAGTGTGGGCAACAATCGTCACGAGAAACCTGAATGTCCCCAATGTGGAAGACGACACCTAGGTGAATGTTGGGGCAAGTCTACTAGCAGGGCCTGTTACGGATGCGGTTCGAAGGACCACTTCATTAGAGATTGCACGGAGCTGGATGAGAAGAATAAGATTCAAGGTGCAAGACCTAGTGGAGTGACATCTAGAGGTAGACCACCGAGAATTTTAGGAGGCAAGGGTGGTAGTCAGAGGGGGGCCTCTGATACGGCCGATCGAGCCGAGAACCGTACTCCTGCTAGAGCATATGCCATTCGCGCACGAGAGGAGGCATCCTCCCCCGACGTCATCACTGGTACCTTCACTCTCTTTGATACTAATGTGATTGCATTGATTAACCCTGGTTCTACTCATTCATATGTATGCGAAACCTTAGCAACCAGTAAGACTCTACCTGTTGAGTCTACTGAGCTCGTAATTCGAGTATCAAACCCTTTGGGTCAATGCGTACTTGTTGATAAAGTGTGTAAGAGATGCCCTCTAATAATCCGAGAATCCTGTTTTCCGGCCGATTTGATGCTTTTGCCGTTCGACGAGTTTGATGTTATTCTTGGTTTGGATTGGTTAACCGCGCATGATGCGGTTGTGAATTGCAAAAGCAAGACTATCGATTTGAGGTGCGCAAATAACGAAATAATCCGAGTTGAGTCTGCGGACTTAAGGGGGTTGCCAGCTGTAATATCAGCAATGTTGGCCCAGAAATATGTAAGGAAAGGGTGCGAAGCATACCTCGCGTATGTACTTGATGACAAGGAGTTAGAAAAGAAACCCGAATCGGTGCCGGTGGTTTGTGAATACCCGGATGTTTTTCCTGAAGAGTTACCGGGTTTGCCACCTGTTCGGGAGGTAGAGTTTGGTATTGAGCTTGTACCTGGAACTACGCCAATTTCGATCGCTCCGTATCGTATGGCACTAACCGAGTTAAAAGAGTTGAAAGCTCAGTTGCAAGAATTGACGGATAGAGGTTTCGCTCAACCGAGTTTCTCACCTTGGGGTGCACCAGTATTGTTCGTGAAAAAGAAGGACGAAACCATGAGGTTGTGCATTGACTATCGACAACTGAATAAAGTGACGATAAAGAATAAGTATCCGTTACCGCGTATTGATGATCTGTTCGATCAATTAAAGGGAGCATCGGTGTTTTCAAAGATAGATTTGAGATCGGGTTATTATCAGTTGCGGATTCGAGATTCGGACGTACCCAAAACTGCTTTCAGAACGAGGTACGGTCACTACGAGTTCTTAGTGATGCCGTTTGGGCTCACTAATGCCCCTGCGGTGTTTATGGATTTGATGAATCGGATCTTCAGGCCGTATTTGGATCGGTTCGTAGTTGTGTTTATTGATGACATCTTGGTCTATTCAAGAGATGAGACCGAACATGCTGAGCATCTGAGGCTAGTGTTGCAAATTTTGCGGGATAAGCAGTTATATGCTAAGTTCAGTAAGTGTGAGTTCTGGTTAAGAGAGGTTAGCTTCTTGGGTCATGTGGTATCCGCATCGGGTATTCGAGTTGACCCGAGCAAAATTTCAGCCATACTTAACTGGAAGCCTCCGAGAAATGTTACCGAAGTCCGGAGCTTTCTAGGGCTCGCCGGTTATTACCGACGATTTGTCAAAGGTTTCTCGATGATAGCCACACCAATGACGAAGCTACTTCAAAAGGATGTTAAGTTCGAATGGACGGAGAAATGTCAGAAAAGCTTCGATCAACTGAAAACTCATTTGACTGAAGCCCCAATTTTGGTGCAACCCGAATCGGGTAAAGAGTTTGTCATTTATAGTGACGCATCCCTACTTGGGTTGGGTTGCGTATTGATGCAAGAAGGTCGAGTTGTGGCCTATGCGTCGAGACAATTGAAGCCACACGAGAGAAATTATCCGACCCATGATCTCGAACTAGCCGCCATTGTGTTTGCATTGAAAATATGGCGACATTATTTGTTTGGTGAGAAGTGCCATGTGTTTTCGGATCACAAAAGTCTCAAATATTTGATGACTCAACAAGAGTTGAATCTGCGACAAAGACGTTGGCTTGAGTTGTTGAAAGATTACGAGCTTGTCATTGATTACCACCCGGGAAAGGCTAATGTGGTTGCGGACGCCTTAAGCCGGAAATCACTGTTTGCTTTGCGAGCGATGAGTGTACACTTGTCTGTTCTACCTGACAATGTGTTAGTAGCTGAATTAAAAGCCAAACCATTATTGACTCATCAAATTCGTGAAGCTCAGAAAGTCGATGATGAATTGGTTGCAAAATGAGCTGAGTGTGTTCCGAACAAGGAATCGGAGTTTCAGATTGATGATGATGGTTGTTTGAGGTTTAGAAGTCGTTTGTGTGTTCCAAGGAATTCGGAACTCATTTCGATGATTCTGAACGAAGCCCATTGTAGCCGAATGTCAATTCACCCGGGGAGCACGAAAATGTACAACGACTTGAAACGTCGGTTTTGGTGGCATGGTATGAAACGAGACATCTCTGACTTTGTTTCGAGATGTTTAATATGTCAACAAGTGAAAGCGGAACATCAAGTGCTTTCAGGGTTACTTCAGCCGATCATGATACCCGAGTGGAAATGGGACCGAGTCACAATGGACTTTGTGTCCGGACTGCCATTGTCCGCAAGTAAGAAGGATGCGATTTGGGTTGTTGTTGATAGGCTGACTAAGTTGGCTCACTTTATCCCCGTGCGTACGGATCTTTCATTGGATAAACTAGCCGAATTGTATGTCTCTCAGATTGTGAGATTACATGGAGTACCTATTTCTATCGTGTCGGATAGAGATCCGAGGTTCACCTCACGATTTTGGAAGAAATTGCAAGAAGCTTTGGGTACCAAGCTGCATTTTAGCACTGCTTTTCACCCCCAAACCGATGGTCAATCCGAGCGGATAATTCAGATACTTGAGGATATGTTGAGATGTTGCATCCTCGAGTTTAGTAGTTCATGGGAACGGTATTTACCTTTGATTGAATTCGCTTACAACAATAGTTTTCAATCAAGTATTAAGATGGCACCTTATGAGGCTTTGTACGGTCGTAAATGCCGTACGCCATTGTTTGGACCGAGCTTGGTGAAAGTAAAATTTTCGGAGTTGATTTGATTAAAGATGCCGAACAAAAAGTAAAGGTAATCCGCGAAAGTCTGAAGGTAGCCACAGATCGTCAAAAATCGTATGCGGATTTAAAACGAAAGGACATTGAATATCAGGTGGGAGATAAAGTGTTTCTTAAAGTGTCACCTTAGAAGAAGGTACTCAGATTTGGCCGTAAAGGCAAGTTGAGCCCGAGATTCATTGGGCCGTACGAAATTTCCGAACGAGTGGGGCCGGTTGCATATAGATTGATTTTGCCCCCTGAACTTGAAAGGATGCACGATGTCTTCCATGTTTCAATGCTTCGACGTTATAGATCCGATCCGTCACATGTGATTAATCCCTCAGAAGTTGAAATTCAATCTGACTTGAGCTATGAAGAAGGACCGATTCGTATCCTAGCTCGTGAAGTGAAAGAGTTGCGAAATAAAAGGGTTCCGTTGGTTAAGGTGTTGTGGCTCAAACACGGGATCGAGGAAGCAACCTGGGAACCCGAGAGCTCGATGAAAGAACGATATCCAAACCTATTTACCGGTAAGATTTTCGAGGACGAAAATTTCTTAAGTGAGGGAGAGTTGTGACAGCCCAAAATTGACCCTAGTCGGGAAGTGGTTTCGGGACCGCTAAACCGAGTCACTGAAAGGTTTGAATGTGATGTTTATTGTCTAGAATATGTAATCATGAATGTGTGAAAATTTCAAGCTTCGATTTAGTCGATTGCATGTGAATTTAGTCAATAGGACTTATATGAGAAAATTTTAAAATGTGATAGGTCAATGCATGAGGACCTATTAGTGCAAGTGGAAGAAAAAGGGGACTTGCATGTCAAATTCCCCCTCCCTAAATAGTAGTGGCCGGCCATGACAAAGTGGATAGGCAAATGGTGATGGGTAAAACATATTATAAAAAGTTTATGACAACATGTTGTGTTAAGAACAATAAAATATGAGGGGAGTGGGAGGAGAAACCAAAGTTGTTTCATCCTTGCTCCCCCATTTTGTCGAAACTAGAAGAAAAAAAAAAAGGCTTCATCCTCTTTGCTCTTCTGACCGAAAAATCAAAGGAAGAAGAAAGAGTTCTCTTGCTTATGTTCGGTTTGGATGAGGATTAAGAAGAGGTAAGTACCTTGAAACCCTTGGAAAATTTTGTATAAAGAAGATGGTTAGTTCAAGTTCTAATCATTCCATGGCTTAAGTTTTGATTGTTAGGAGGTTTGATGTTTGGCCAAGTAGGTTGATTTGAGCTTTCGGTTGTGGTTGTCAAGGGAGGAAATGAGGTTTTGTTTGTCTTCAACAATTGGTTGGTAATAAGTGTTAAATGTGAGAAAATTTCGTTTGGGTAATTGAAATAATAATTAGAGGCTTGATTATCAAAAGGTTTCGGTTGATATCATTTTTATAAGCATAATTAGTTCAATTTGATAATAAGGTATGAGGTGATAAGTAAAATTTTCATGGTGGTTTAGGTTTAATGACATTCGGCTATGGATTAAAAGTGTTAGCTAATTCGGCATAAGAGTATAAATGTTAATCACTTTATATTTGAAGCCTTGAAGAATAGGTTGTGGAATATTAAAGTGTTGAAGGTTAAATCTTTAAGCTTGGTTAATTTGGACATTCGGCTATTCTTATGACATTAGATACAAGGTATGAAAGTTATATATATATAAGTTTAATTTATTCATGGTAACTTGGCATGTGGATTGGATATATGTTAGTTAATACATGCATTTGGAATGATGTGTTAATAATTAGGTATACGGTTTGGTTCATTATTGAGTATAAGGGTTAAGTGTTTAAATTGCCTTTGATGTATACATGTTTATATTGAAATATTAAGGCTATGATAGCCAATTGAGGGTTTCGGCCAAAATATTCAAATAGATTGGTGTGAATGTTTGAGTGATGAATTTGACTCTTGTGTCGAGTTGGAATGATATGTGTATTTTTATAAATAACTAGCAAGGTAATTAAACTAGTTGATTTATTTATTTAAGCTCAAGAACCTAAAGGAGAGGCGTCCAACAAGGGAAATCGAAGGTCATCGAGTAGCCGACTCGGAATTATTTTACCCAACATAAAGTAAGTCATTAAGCATGTAGTTGGTATTATTTCAAATGGTCATAATGTTTATGTATTGATGCTGAATGAATGAATAAATATACATATATATATCATGTACTATTGATGATAAATGTTGAATAAAGAAAAGTAAGATGTACTGAGTTGTGATCTCGGTACAAAACGTCGGTATAACATTATGACCATGAATTGGCGCTAATACGCGGATAAATTGTACAGCACTAAGTGTGCGATTGACTATGTGCACTAAGTGTGCGAAATGAATATATGCACTAAGTGTGCGAATTGACCATGCGGCACTAAGTGTGCGAGTTTGACTATGTAGCATTAAGTGTGCGATTTGATTACGTAGCACTAAGTGTGCGAGTTGATTATATAGCACTGAGTGTGCGGACTCAATATACATTCGTGAATCATTATGGACACTATGTGTGCGACACTATGAGTCGATCGCGGACAGCGGATCGGGTAAGTGTCTGAGTACATGGCTAATAGGTGCT